>NW_020327688.1:125000-198106 GCF_001858045.2 Oreochromis niloticus | reverse complement strand
TCCTTAGATGCAGATGACTGCTGAGTCTGTCCTGTGGAGGTGGCTCTTCTATGTTGTCCATGCGCTTGTGAATCCTCCTTTATCATCTCCACGGCTCATCTCACTCGCCGTGACAGTAGTAACTTGCTGGCTTTAACTGTACAAAGGTTGTTCGGCTAATATTTTTATTGTGAATATTAATCATGAGGGTAAACGGCCCTGTACACCACGGAGCGAGGTCAGCATGTCCACGATATCTTCAGCTGTCTGAGTTAACCCAGAGTTTCCCAGCTGACTAACTGTCATCTACGAATATGTCACGGGTCATATCAATATGATTTTACAGAAAAGCATCCATAACACTGCCAACTATTCCAGAGACCTGAAAATCTACAGCCTAAAGAACACAAAAATTATAGCAGTCTAACGCAACACTGTAACAGAGATGAACCGTCAGTTTGTCGCAGATCAAAGTGGAATGAAAGTGATTGGTTGAACAGTGTTCGTGATCTGTGTTTTCTGCATTTTCATCAGTGTAAGAGACTCAGCAGCAGATTAGAATAACAGTTATACATTTAATAATCACCAATGAATCCACGATCGAACCTGTTCCGACAGTTTGAGTTTGTATTCCCTCAGCTGCAGACTCGCTGCTGTTTAAATGTTTGAGAGGAAGATTATATAAAGCAAACGTCAAACAGACTCAGTCTGCGTTCACATTTGATATGAGGCCAGCACGTATAGTGGTTGTGTCCTGTTTTAAGATCATACATGTAAAATTGTTGTCCAGCCGCTCCGAGTTAACTGAAGTTAACTTGGATAAATTATAGTTAAGGAGTATCACAGATAACGCCCACGTGAGCTGTGTGACTGTTCACCACTACACTGAAATAAGCAGGCTATTACTGAAATACACGTGCTATATCATAAACTATGATATAAATAGGGAGGTCCTATTAACATGTTTAGTTTTAAAGGACACTTTCCTGCCTTTAGTCTCATTCATGAGCAGTATTAGTTTCTTCTAACATCTAGAAGTCTGCACCATGTGTTTCATAGTTTGTAACAAGCCTTGACAGTTAAACATAACATGACCGAAAAAGCAAAAAAAGAAAAAGCAAAAAAGAGAGAGAGAGAGAAATCACACAAATTATATGTTAACTCTTTATTTTTAGTTAAGTAAACTCTAAAATTCTAACAGAAAGCTGGTGCTTAGAATACAGTTGAATAACTATTAAAAACAGATGATATAATATTTCTGTCCAGGTTGCAGTCTGCATGATGAACATGCTGTTGCAAACTCTGCTCCTCTCGGTGGAAATGCGCCTTCTCTTTCCTCTTTGTATAAAAACATTTTAAAAGTCAGTTTAATCTCAAAATACACTGTTAAATCCAAAACACCCAGATAAAGAAAGCGATGGTTCAGTCTAACACATGTGCCAGTGAACCATTAAACGTCTGTAAAACTATGCAGTTATGAAACGTAACTTTAACTCAGCCAAACTGATTTGCTCAGTTGTAAATAAAACAGTGAAGTAAACGTGACCCGACAGACAAAACCTGAGTGAATTAAGTTTAACCACTGAGAGCTAAAACTCAGGTGAGGTTTCAAAGCTGTGTGCCGGTGATTGGACATCAGCCGCTGATAAAGTGGGTTCGCCTATAAAGTGCTCTGTAAGGAAACAAGCTCCAGCAGCTCTGCGCTCGGGAAAAATACTATATTTACTTATCTTTTTTTTTTGCCTGTCCCGTTTGGTTCTTTTGCCATCAGAATTATTGTCTAAAGGCGAAGAAAGATGCCCAACGGATTTACTTTACCAAATGGACCATCCCAGCCTTGCCGTAATGGTCTATTTGATTCACCTTTTATTGTTTATTTTATTTTCACTTGCTGAATACGGGACAGACTTGACTGGGGGAAGGAAAGGGGAGAAAGAAAGAGGGAAGAAAAACAGCTGAAAGAGGGACGGGGAAAAAGGGCAAAAAACAAAAACCAACAGAATAAGCAGACAAAAATACATATATCAATCACCTGGATCACCTGTTGAGAAAGAAAGAAGAAAGCAAGCAGAAGAAAACGAGAGTAATAAACAACATCACAATGATCTATGGGAATATGACAGTAAATACTAAATATTAAACATTATTGTGCAGCACGTAAGATCGACAGCGCACAGTGTGCTTTGAGATAAGAGCCAAAGACAAAAAGGGTGTAGTTTGTGTGTGATCACCTGTGTTACACCTGTGAGCATGGACGCTTGGTTTTTTTTTGGTTTTTTTTAAAGGTTCCTTCATGTAATGATCTGCTAGAGGGTGTGGGGGGCCACTGCCCGACCTCCAGGGCATGACGCAGGTATGGAGGAGATCAAAACCAGACATCCAGAGGCCCCCAGAACACAAGAGACCAAGGAAGACCAACAGAGGGCAGCCGCGTCACTATCCCAGAAAGAGCTGAGGAGAGTCCCAGATGAGGGGTCACTCAGCAGCCGCGGAGCAGAAGCCGGGGGGGTTGCAGTGACGTGCCGTGAGCTCCGCCGGCAGCCAGCTGTGCCTGAGTGACCGAGCCCAGGCCGAGAGGCCGAGGGCACTCCACCTCCGAAGTGGCCGAGCGAGCCCAGGCTCCATGCCCGATAAGCAGCCGCCAAGGAGTGAGCCGTGTGTACCTGGGCGCCCACCCCCGGACACACAGAACCACCAACGCACCGATGTCTGAGGGCGTCTGCCACTGGCAGGGGAAGTGGTGGGGGAGATGGGCCTCCATACCTTGGAGGCCTGAGATGTCCCCAGAGAGGTGGCGTCTGATACCCAACCTGACATATAGACACAGACATACAGGCACACACAGATACAAACATCTATTCCCACCCTCATGCTCTCATAAGCAATTATTCCACACTCAACCAACGTGGAGACAGACATAAAGAACGCTGTACACACAATCACACTCCCAAGCGTACTCTAAGCCCCGGGTCTAGGTACCCTTGCCCCTGGAGGGGAAACTGCACCCAGACCCAGGTGGTGTTACCCTTTTCCCTGCGGTGGGGAGAAGCAGACCGCCCCGACTCCGCAGCAGCAGGGAGGCCCACATTCCAGACCCCAGTCGGATGGCCAACTCCTCCTCCCAGCCCCCCCGCTCCAGCAGGCCGCAGAGAACGGGGTGTGTGAAGACTCCAAACCTCCCTCCACCGCTCATATGTAGTGTTGGTGTATGTTTGTTCTAAGGTGCATTTAAAACCCAGGAGGGCATGGAGCTACCTGCCAGAGCAGCAGGTAAGCGTATAGCCCCTCCTGATAGCCGTCAATGTCTACGTGTATTTAAAATTGAGAGGTGGGCAACGACGCCCGGGTGAGGTGTACACCCTGATGGTAATTTGGATTCTGTGTAGCGTGCCCACCCCCAAGATCCTATATGTATGTGTAATGAGAGTGTGAGTAATGTGAATGTCTAAGTTGTGGGATAAAATTGAGGCACAGGCAGCCAGAAGGGACAGAGGGGGGGATGTCTCCTCTGCACCCTGGTGACACACCTTTACCCCAAGGCCCTGCATGTGTGGGTGATTGTGGTGGAGCGGGAAGAGGGAGGCAGCTGGAGATGGGAGGGAAGGAAGGGAGGGGCAAGTAACCCCTCCCTGGGGCCAGCTCCCCCGCTGACCCCAGTAGGCACCCCCATACTCTGCAACCCGCCAGGGAAAGGGGGCCCAGGCCATCCGGACCGGACTTATCTTATGCAGAAAAATGCGCTGACATTGCGTTATATCGAGCACCGGCTGCACAGTTAAACTGTGACTATCACCAGGTAACGTGGGCGTGTTTCTTGAATTAGCAGCAGGTGTTAAACAGCTGACAGGTGAGGAGGAGGATGCATGCAGGTAGTGATGGCCAAATGAAGCTTTCTGAAGCACTAAAGCTTGTATTGAAAAACGGTTCATTACTCAAAACTTTTCAACACAGTCCTCTCTGGTGACATCTTGTGTCCAAAAATATGAAGAGCAGCTTGAATCCACAAAATAAAACCAACTGCTTCATAATGACTGCTCACTCTACAGAGCGGAATTCTGTCTGATATTGGGCTGCTGTTGTGTTGCTTTGAACGCATATTTTTGGTGTTAAAAACATGTAGTTTATTGTTTAATAAATAATTCTGACCAGTAAACCTTCCTTGTGTGAACATGCATCATGGTGTGGTCTTTCTGTGCTTGTGACTTCTTGATGTTGGTAAATACAATAATTGAAAAATACCACGTTACTATACCTTCACATGGCACAGAAGAGGCTGCAGTGCAGAGAAACTGGTTAGAGATGCAGTTATACAGTCTAACTGGGCCCCACAACTATCAGCTAAAGAGAATAAATAAATTAAATTGCTGCACATTTTGTAGACTAACATTTAAGATTATTTTTTAAAATAAAATATATCTTTTTATAACATTAAATGTTACGAGTCAAATGGAAGTTTTTCTAAAGTTATTTAATGATATTTATATTATGAAAAGCAGATTTTTGACATTTTAAGTTTTCCCATTTTCAGATAAATAAACACACAAAACAAAAGCAAACAGCCGGAACACAAAGCTGGAAAACCCACCGACCAGAATCAACTCAAAACACTCCCACACAACAGAACCAAATCTCTCAGTAGAATGATCAGTGGTTCGCTATCTGCCACCATCAAAACACTCCACAAATCCCGTGAATGATTCACTTCCTTCCATTTGAATCAGGTACCGAAGCAGTTACGTGCGTAATGAAGCTTCGGAAGTCACTGGTCACGTGACTTTTGCCAAACGAAGCAAGCCTCGACACAGTGGCCAGCTGTGTCCCAATTCAGGGTCTGCACGCTTGAAGTACGCACACTACGTGTACTACGGACGGTGCGTACTACAAGTACGGGAAGTGCGGAAGTGAGAGGCCTGTGAAATGGACAGTCTAGCCTTCGTCGTGCTGCTCAGGTTGCCTAGCAACCATTATACTAACCGCAAGAAAAGTTACATACAGCAGAAACGAAGGAGAAAAAATGTTTTGTTGGTCATTCATTTTTGTCATGACATCACTTTGATCAGTTGAGTATCTGAGGCTGAGACCACAGGACTGTAAAACATGATAGTTGGGCTTCATTTCTGTACTGAAGTCATTTTAAGATTAGTTAGTAAATAACAATTAGCTAATGTTGTTCATGAGACTAAAACCATCTAACTGTGGTAATGTAAATATAATATGGACAATATTATATGTATTTGTAACGGAGCGAAGGTGATTTTTGCACAGTGTTATTAAAGAAGGGAAACCTTCCTCAAACGGACAGAGCAGTGGAGCAGCCAAGGAATGCATACGAATTAAAAACTGTATGTCTAAAATATAATTTATTGTAGTTAAACAGTTAAAAATGTAAAATGAATTAAAACAACCCTGGCCAGGGAACAACACAATAGAAATCAATAAAACACAACATTAAAAATCCAGTGGCGTCCGCCACAGTATAAAAGTCACTAAAAATTAAAATCCAGGCAAGTGGTGCAGAAGGGGGAAACCCGGCGGCGTCCTCGCCTTCCTGTCCGTGTTCTCCGCTCCAGCGCGCTAAACACACACACACACACACACACACACACACACACACACAAAGGGCAGCGACAGTAACTACTCTTTAGCGGCTACTGTTCAATAAAGTGGGATAAGTGAGAAGATTTACCCCGAGTGGGCAGAGCTCTCTCTCTCTATATATATATATATAAACATCACTAATGTCACATAACTTTGCCGACATGTGGCCAACAGTCATGTTTTAATGTTCTTAAACATTCGCACATAAATAAGTGACATCATATTCAGTACTTACTTTTGACAGTTCACTCTTCGGCCGCTCCCTTCTGCCGTATTTTGCGGCAAAATTATCCACACCCACCGCCGCGCTATGGATTGTGGGATATATGGACCACGAAGCGTGCACCGGACCACGCTTGATATTTGGGGAAATCGACGGCGCATTTGGAGTATGCATTTGAAGTACACTTTGAATTGGGACAGCCGTCGTCGCGTGCGGTGACGTAATCGCACTTGAAATGCGTACTTCAAGCATGCACACCCTGAGAGAAGCCAAGATGGCGCTCTGAGCAGTCACATATCACTGAGCTCTGCGAACCTGACCTTTTTTAAAAATATATGTTACACACAGTGAACAGAGACTTTATTTACGCCTACACAATAGTCATCCTTTACTTCTAGTTTTGATATTTATTTGTGAACCAAAATGAGCAAACCCGAGAAGAGAAAGACCAAATCTAAGAAGTTCCAAGCTAACAGCGGCTCCGTTAGCAAACTTGCTAATGTTAGCCAAGCTGCTCAGTCTTCTCTCGCTACTGAGAAGCCCGCCGACACTAAAAATACTCTCATCGACTCCATGCACGACTATTGGAGGCAGTTTCCGAACCGCTTCAGTATTCACGGATGGAAGAAGAGTTTCCCCCTCTCCCTATCACTCCATGTGCCTCTCCCGCTGGTAACTAAGAAAAGTCGCGGATACGGAGACATCTACGGTTCTCTCCCAGCTCTCATCACTTACCATGTTGATTAACTCGAGGTTGGACACTCTTGAAAAAATGGTGAGTGACAACTCCATAGTCATCTCGAGATGAAAAAAGCTGTCCAAGAGAACACTGAACACATCACAGCTGTTAAGGAGTCATTTGATGCTGTCTGTGCTGAGTTAAATGATATGAAAGGCAGAGTTGTCAGTGTTGAAGCACAGCTCGAAAAATATAAAGCAATCGCTGAAGCACAGGAAACGCGCATCTCTCACCTGGAGAGCTATTCACGCCGTTGGAATCTGAAGCTCTACGGTCTGACCGAGAGGGACAAGCAGGACGTGCGGCAGGAGGTGATCAAAGTCTGTAGATCGGTCCTACCGGAGATGCAAGATAAATTCCCCGACGTCGTTGACACCGTCCACCGCATCGGTCCCAAGAAATCCAACAACAACCAACCCAGGGGAATCATCAAGTTTACATCCAGGATCCACCGCGATGCTGTCTGGCGCGCTGCTAAGAAGTCCACCTACCTGAAAGGTAACAACTTAAAGCCGGCTGAGGATCTGTCCCCTGACGACCGCTCTGGCCCGCTGTGGAAGCTGCGCACAAAGAAAACAAGCTGGCGTTCTTCGTAGGAGGTCGTGCATTCGTGGAGGGAAAAGAGATTTTTCCACCCCTATAATGTGATCCAAGGTATTTTGAGGTGCAAACTGAAGTATCTTAAGATTAACTTGGTTTCACTGCCGTTCTTTTTTTTGTTTGTTTGTTTGTTTGTTTTTGTTGTTGGACTCATAAAACGATCAGAGTTAAACTGATACGGTTTATTTGTTATAAGTTTATTGGTCTTAAGTTTGGCTGCAATATTTTTGCTGTAATTATTATGAGCAAGCTGAATAAGCTTCTTTTTATTTTTTTATTCTTTTTTGAATAATTAGTTATTTAAATGGAGCAAGTAAATTTTTAATAAGCTCCCTTTCAATGCTCATATGTGAAGCGTTTATTTATTATTATCTTTTTTTTTTTTTTTTTTTCACCGCAGTTCTCATCTTATATAGGACTCTCTTAAGTGACCAGGTTCCCAATTCAACTTTTCTTCATTTACTTGGTCTAAGCTTTTTCTTATTTGTCACTTTTAATTTTTGTTACTATCCTTATGTCTCTGTCTGTTATTTCTTTAAATGCAAGAGGTTTAAGAAACAATGTTAAACGTGAGGCTATTTTTTTGTTTTGCAAGCAGTTCAACTCAGATTTCTGTTTTATACAAGAGTCTCATTCAACAGAACAAGAAAAAACATTTTGGAGATCGCAATGGGGAGATGATCTGTGGATGTCCCATGGTACAGAGCGTGCTGCTGGTGTTTGCATACTTAAAGGAAGATTTAATGGTAAAATCTTGAATTCTGACATAGATAAAGATGGTCATTACATTTTTCTAATAGTTGAGGCTGCTCAGTCTATCTATATTTTAGTCAATGTGTATGGTTTTAACTGTCAGAGGGAGAATAAACTATATTTTGATAGGTTGGAGGAGCGCCTACTGCGCTGGTTATCTAAATATCCCAATTCTTTTATTATTTTTGGTGGAGACTTTAATACAGTGTTTAACAGCTATTTGGACAGATGGCCTTCTAGAAGTTCAGACTCTAACTCATTCATAAGACTCTTTGCACAAAGATTTAACTTAGTCAATTCTTGGAGGGATTCTCATTCATCTCAGATAGCTTACACATGGTGTAATAAGACTCAAACCAGACACTCACGTATCGATTGTTGGCTTATGTCAAAAGATTTAGAAAAAGTTAAAACAGATATTTATCCTACACCACTCTCAGACCACAGAATGGTTAGCTTATCAATCCCGTTGTCATCCTCCCTAATCACTAAAACCTCTTACTGGAAGCTAAATAGTACCATTCTTGAGCATAAAGAAGTGATTTGTGAAGTTCAGAGATTCATTAAACTTTATTGGAATAAAGCTCTCACAGATAATACATTTTGTAGCAACTGGGAACTTTTGAAATATGAAATTGGAAAATTCTTTAGAAAATATAGCAGTGATTTGGCAAAAAAAAGAAGATCTGATGAGACGCAAGTGATACAAAAGATCACATGCCTTACTTCCAAACCAATAGACACTCTCAGTGAATCTGATAAGATAGAACTGGTTGACCTGCAGGTTGGATGAGATTTACAAACGCAAAGCTGACGGAGCATTTATTCGGTCTCGCAGAAAATGGCTCGAAGAAGGAGAGCAGAATTCAGCCTATTTTTTCAGATCAATTTCTTTGATCGAGGTTGCAGATGCTATAAAACATCTAAAGATTAACAAATCACCTGGAACTGACGGCCTTACTGCTGAGTTTTACAAACAGTTCGCTGACAGTTTAGCTCCGTTTCTTTTAGAAGTTTTTAAGGAAAGTATGGATAGAGGTGCACTCCCTCCCACTTTATGTCAAGGTCTGATCACCCTCATTCCAAAACCAGGAAAGGATCCTTTGCTCTTAGACAATTGGCGACCAATCTCTTTACTGAATAATGATTATAAGATATTGGCACAAATTCTGGCTAATAGAATGAAAGCGGTATTAGATAAAGTTATTGATGAGAGTCAGTCTGGTTTCATGCAGAATCGTCATATCTCAAACAACATAAGATTAATTTTAGACATAATAAATTACCCAGAACTTGTACGGGATGATAGTCTTATTCTTTTTTTAGATTTCTACAAGGCGTTCGACTCCTTAGAGCATGAATTTATTTTTACTGCTTTAAATAAATTTGGGTTTGGTCAATCCTTCTGTAATGCCGTTCGGACGCTGTATTCCAATAGTAACAGCTCCATAAAGCTTGCCACTGGTACTTCCCCGAGATTCTCTCTAAAGCGTGGAGTGAGGCAGGGTTGCCCCCTATCCGTATATTTATTCCTTCTCTTCTTATTATTCTCCAGTCTAATTTAGCAGCTGTGACATCAGAGATTGTAGGGGAGGAACAGCTACACCCACAGGTGAGTTTCCCACCCAGAAACAGAGCATGAACATTACCTCTGTCTGTGCTGTGTTGGTCACAAGCTTTGTTCTGGGCTTTTAAGTGGAGGGTGGAGCTTGTGAGTGATGAAGCTGAGAGCTGTGTTTGCACATGCTCAGTGTGACAGGATGTTGGCTGCTGTGTTTGCACATGCTCAGTGTGACAGGATGTTGGCTTCTGTGAAAGCTGAATGCTCTCTGGTTAGAAGTGATGTCACACATTAGGATAACTGTGCTCGCTCTCTGTCAGAGTACAAGGGCCTCGCTTTGACCACATGACTCTCAGTACACAGCATGATGTGTGCGCTGTAAACAGGAAGCAGAGGAGCAGGACTGAGGTAAACCTCTGAGGGATCAAACTGAGCTCCAGATGTTTCAACATGTTTCTGCTCTGCGTGTGTTTGATGATTATTTCAGGTATAGATGATGGAATATGTCCAGTCTGATGTCAGCCTGCTTCTCTGACAGCACCTCACCTCTCTGTGCTGCCCCCTGCTGGCTCTTATCATTACTGACTGAGTCCTTGCTGCCACTTTATTAGGTACAGCTTGCTAACACAGGCTCAGACCTGCTTTGCCTTCAGAGCCGCCTTAAATCTTAATGGCTCAGATTCAGCGAGGTGCTGGAAACATCCCTCAGAGTCATGTGATCAGTGACGTCAGCTCCTGTTTTACTGCATTAAAGTGATCAGATGACTTCAGCGCTTTGACATGGATGGTAGTGAAAGCAGGAAATGACAAATGTAGCACAGCAGCAGCGTTTAACACGTCTGAGCTGGAAACAGAAACTCTGGTATGAACATCATTCATAGAACAGCTTCCAGCTTCTTTTGCTCGGCTACAGTTTGGATGGATTTGCATTTAAAGATTCAAAGAGACTAAAATGGTTAGTGTCAGGAGGTCAAAGGTCAGAGCTCCTGTGGGTCTGAGGGCAACCTCACGCTGGAGAAGGATGAAGGAGTCTGACCTGAGCCAGTGTTTGACATGAACACATCAGCACTGCTATCAGTGAGCCTAACAACAGCCGTTAGCATCATTTCAGTGTTTCAGTCATAAAAACACTTCCTGTCACTGTGGTGGTTACAGTGACATCATGCAGTTTGTGCTTTGACCTCCAGAGGGCGACAAATCAGCACAGACAGAGAGCTCCATTCAAACTTTGCTGCCATCAGTGATAATTATGTGTGCCTATGCGAAGAGGCACACATATTACTATTCCTCGGATTTATTATGTGTGCCTATGGAAAGAGGCACACATATTACTATTCGTCGGATTTATTATTATTATTATTCTCCAGTTTCCGCCTGAAATTTTGCAGCGAATCTCGCCTCGCAGTTTTGAGACAAGCTTCATATATGTTACCTCATTTTGTGCGGCCGGATCTGGAATGGTGTGCTATGACTTTTGGTGTTTATGAATTTTATAGTTTTTTAAATATTAATATTTTAGTGAAAATTTTCCCGCGCTCCTCTGCCAAACAGTTTTGACATTAGGGTTACATATGTTAGATCATTTTGTGCGGCTGGAGCTGGACTATTATGTTATGACTTTTGGTGTTTATAACTTTTATAGTTTTTTAAATATTAATATTTTAGTGCAAATTTAGGCCAATTCATCTTTTGGCGCCAAATAAACAGACTTCATTTGTGGTGTCTTGGCTCTCTCTAGTGGTATACCGGGAGTAGTACAGCCGAAAAGATTTATCCTTGTGTTGAAAACTCCATATCCCACAATTCATAGCACGCCTCTACAGAGTGAACAATGGCGGCCACCACTTCGTTTTATATGTCTTTTATTCGTGTTTCTAGGTCACAAAATAAGCTTTTAAGATATTTTCAGGCGAGAATGTAGGTGTGTAAACTTCAAATATCTGCTTGTTTTATCAAGACATCCCATATTTAGCGACAGTGCTCTGACTACGTCGGTCCTGCCTGACAGCTAGCCGGCTACCTAGCTAGCTGCCGCATTTGGCTGCAAATGGATAGCGAGGGGACTCTCTCTGTCGTTTCACCTCCCCGGTCTCTCGCAAATGCTCGCATAGAATCGGAGTTACAGCTGGATGTGGAAAAAATAACTGAGTTGTTTGGTGGTGCTATAACGCGGAGCTACAACAGTGGGCAGCTATCCACCGGTGTATGACAGAAAGGATATGCCGCGAATGAGACATACGAGGCAGGCGACCGGTGTTTGCTAACGCGGAGGTCAATCGTGGACCAGGGAAAGCGAAGGCAGGAGCGTGAGGTGAACTGAATTTCAGGTAAGAAATTATGACCTGCACTCTATTTGGGTCAGATATAAACCGAGTTTAGGTGTAGTTTATTTAGCAACAGTTCTCTTACGTGTTGCTGATAGCCGGCTGGCTAGCTAGCTAGCGCCGCTAGCTTAGCTAGCTAGCGCGGCTAGCGACCCTTCATGAAAAACCACCCAGGCTTGGCTGATAGTGAGGTGGCTAAAATTTGTTTAATCGCCCGATCGCTCGGCAAGGGTCTGTGTCTTAGCTGGACTTATTTTTCGTTTATATGGGCCGATGATGCTGGTCGATGTGGAAAAAATAACTGAGTTGTTTGGTGGTGGAGCTACAACAGAGGGCAGCTATCCACCGGTGTGTGACAGAAAGGACATGCCGCCAACGAGACATACGAGGCCGGGCAGGCGATTGCTAACGCGGTGGTCAATCATGGATCAGGGAAAGCGAAGGCAGGAGCGTGAGGTGAACTGAATTTCAGGTAAGAAGTTATGAACTGCACTCTATTTGGGTCAGATATAAACCGAGTTTAGGTGTAGTTTATTTAGCAGCAGTTCTCTTATGTGTTGCTGATAGCCGGCTAGCTAGCTAGCGCCGCTAGCATAGTTAGCTCGCGCCGCTAGCAACCCTTCGTGAAAAAGCACCCAGGCTTGGCTTATATTGAGGCGGGTGAAACTCGTGTCAGCACCCGGTCGCTCTCTATTTGGGTCAGATATAACCGAGTTTAGGTGTAGTTTCTTTAGCAGCAGTTTTCTTATGTGTTGCTGATAGCCGGCTAGCTAGCTAGCGCCGCTAGCATAGTTAGCTCGCGCCGCTAGCAACCCTTCGTGAAAAAGCACCCAGGCTTGGCTTATATTGAGGCGGGTGAAACTCGTGTCAGCACCCGGTCGCTCTCTATTTGGGTCAGATATAAACCGAGTTTAGGTGTAGTTTATTTAGCAGCAGTTCTCTTATGTGTTGCTGATAGCCGGCTAGCTAGCTAGCGCCGCTAGCATAGTTAGCTCGCGCCGCTAGCAACCCTTCGTGAAAAAGCACCCAGGCTTGGCTTATATTGAGGCGGGTGAAACTCGTGTCAGCACCCGGTCGCTCTCTATTTGGGTCAGATATAAACCGAGTTTAGGTGTAATTTATTTTCGTTGACCTTTTACAATCGTAATGCCACGGGAGTTTATATACAGCTGTGTGCGCACTAAGTTACTGACGTTGGACTTTATTTTATTCATTAGGGTTAGTTCATAGAGTTGCCGTGCCGTACAAACGGAATCGTCCCACATTCAGAGAAAACATTATGATTTATTCTGTCGTTACGAAGCCTCCCCTGTCATTCTCTCGCGTGTTGAAACGTCAATCATGAAACTGATCAATGATCGGCTGTTCGCTCTTATTTATCGCGCTAAACAACAGCAGCACGTTTAAGCTTGATCAGCTGTTGTTAGAATTCTTTTGATTTTAATTTCTAGTATCAGCTGATGTTTGCTGGAGCATGAAGATGAAATCAGGAGATGTCCTTACTGAATCATCAGAGCTGAACTGGTGATGGAGAAACAGGTTTACACTTTAGGTGACATGAATGAGTTGAAGGGAAGTTATGAGTTGTTTCTGAGAGACAAAGACCAAGCTCCTTTTTTGTGTAGCTGACAGCTGGTAACTGTGCAGGGGCGGATCTAGCAAAGCTTTTAGGGGGGGAGCTAGGGCATTAACAGAGAAAGGTGGACACAAAGATATACTTTTCTTTCTTACTCTCATATAAAATATTTAGCTTTTATTAAATAGTTATCTGAATCTCACAACCAAAGTTTGTATAATAATACACAGGATTGGCTGTAGACCATTGTTCATAATTCAGAACACTGTGTAAAAATAACAAAAAACAAAAAGTGAATGCATGTGTGAAAAGTGGTCTATAATGTAATGCTTCAAAGTGTGTTCATGCAAACATTGTCGGGTCTGCCGTGGTACAATGGGACTTCTGCTCATGAACCTGTGTGCACAGCGTCTGCAAATCGGCGCTGTACAAAGTAACTTCATCTTTACACAAAACTGTAAGCTGTCATCTGTGAAGCGTGAGCGGTGTTTGTTTTTACCATAGTTCATGGTGGAGAATGGCTGCTCTTCTGAGTTTTGCTCTCTGTAGCCGTATGAATGGCAAACTACAGTGATTAGCAGCGGCATAGGCACACATAAAATTTCTTCTGAAATTTTCGCTTTCTAGTTATTATTATTCTTCAGTTTCCGCCTGAAATTTTGCAGCGAATCTCGCCCCGCAGTTTTCAGACAAGCTTCATATATGTTACCTCATTTTGTGCGGCTGGATCTGGAATGGTGTGCTATGACTTTTGGTGTTTATGACTATTATAGTTTTTGAAATATTAATATTTTAGTGAAAATTTTCCCGCGCTCCTCTGCCAAACAGTTTTGACAATAGGGTTACATATGTTAGATCATTTTGTGCGGCTGGAGCTGGACTACTATGGTACGACTTTTGGTGTTCATGACTTTTATAGTTTTTTAAATATTAATATTTTAGTGCAAATTTAGAAAGATTCTACTTTTGGCGCCATAGAAACAGACTTCATTTGTGGTGTCTTGGCTCTCTCTAGTGGTATACCCGGAGTAGTACAGGCGAAAAGATCTATCCTTGGCCCAAAACTCCATATCCCACAATTCATAGCACGCCTCTACAGAGGCCTCTACCGAGTCAAACAATGGCGGCCACCACTTCGTTTTCTATGTCTTTTATTCGTGTTTCTAGGTCACAAACTAAACTTTTAAGACATTTTCAGGCGAGAATATAGGTGTGTAAACTTCAAATATCTGCTCGTTTTATCAAGACATCCCATATTAGCAAGAGTTGTCTTATGTGTTGCTGATAGCCAGCCGGCTAGCATAGCGCCGCTAGCATAGCGCCGCTAGCATAGCTAGCTAGCGCTGCTAGCGACCCTCAAAGCACCCAGGCTGGGCTTATAGTGACGCGGCTAAAATTTGTTGCAACACCCGATCGCTCGCCAAGTCTGTGTTTTAGCTGGACTCATTTTTCGCTTATATGGGCCGATGATGGTGGTCGATGTGGAAAAAATAACTGAGTTGTTTGGTGGTGGAGCTAGCCGGAGCTACAACAGAGGGCAGCTATCCACCGGTGTGTGACAGAAAGGACATGCCGCGAACCACACATAGGAGGTGGGGCAGGCCACCGCCGATCGACCGGTGGTTGCTAACCTGGAGGTCAATCGTGGATCAGGGAAAGCGAAGGTGGTTGCTAACCTGGAGGTCAATCGTGGATCAGGGAAAGCGAAGGCAGGAGCTGAGGGGTGAACTGAATTTCAGGTAAGAAGTTATGAACTGCACTCTATTTGGGTCAGATATAAACAGAGTTTAGGTGTAGTTTATTTTCGTTGTGCTGACCTTTTACAATCGTACTGCATGCTAGCTAGCACGACAGCTGTGTGCGCGGTAAGTTACTGATGTTGAACTTTATTATATTCATAAGGGTTGGTTCGTCAGAGTTGCCGTACAAACGGAATCGTCCCACATTCAGAGAAAACATTACGATTTATTCTGTCGTTACGAAGCCTCCCCTGTCATTCTCTCGCCAGTTGCAACTTCACTCATGAAACTGATCAACGATCGGCTTTTCGCTCTTGTTTATCGCGCTAAAGAACAGCAGCACGTTTAAGCTTGATCAGCTGTTGTTAGAATTCATTTGATTTTAATTTCTAGCAGCTCCTTCAGTGGGAGACTGCGGCACCCACGGTGTGGGATGGAGAGATTTCGCAGGTCTTTCCTCCCCACTGCTGTCAGACTCCACAACAAAGACTTTAACTGATCAAACACACACATGTGCAATAACACTAAGTGCAATAATCTTCCTGGCATCGTTGTATTTTTTACTCAGTTGTATATAGCATTCGTATTCTATTTTTATCTTATTGTATATTTTATTCTATTTTATTCTACTGTATATAGTATTTTATTTTATTCTATTCTGTACAGTTGTGTACTGTATTTATTCTTATTTTATTTTATTCTAATTTTTGCTTCATAACTTTTGCACTGTCCACTTCCTGCTGTGACAAAACAAATTTCCCACATGTGGGACTAATAAAGGTTATCTTATCTTATCTTAGTATCAGCTGATGTTTGCTGGGGCACAGCTGTAGAAGCGGCTGGTCCAAACCAGGAGATGTCCTTACTGAATCATCAGAGCTGAACTGGTGATGGAGAAACAGGTTTACCCTTTAGGTGACATGAATGAGTTGAAGGGAAGTTATGAACTGTTTCTGACAGACAAATATACACCAAGCTCCTGTTTTTGTGTAGCTGACAGCTGGTAACTGTGCAGGGGCGGATCTAGCAAAGCTTTTGCCAGGGGGCCAGGTAGGGCATTAACAGGGAAAGGGGGACACAAAGATATACTTTTCTTTCTTACTCTCATATAAAATATTTAGCTTTTTATTAAATAGTTATCTGCATCTTACAACCACAGTTTGTATAATAATACACAAGATTGGCTGTAGACCATTGTTAATCATTCAGAACACTGTGTAAAAATAACAAAAAACAAAAAGTGAATGCACAGCCGGCTGTGTGGGTAAACCAACCATGTGTGAAAAGTGGTCCATAATGTAATGCTTCAAAGCGTGTTCATGCAAAAATTGTCGGGTCTGCCGTGGTACAATGGGACTTCTGCTCATGAACCTGTGTGCACAGCGTCTGCAAATCGGCGCTGTACGAAGTAACTTCATCTTTACACAAAACTGTAAGCTGTCATCTGTGAAGCGTGAGCGGTGTTTGTTTTTACCATAGTTCATGGTGGAGAATGGCTGCTCTTCTGAGTTTTGCTCTCTGTAGCTGTATGAATGGCAAACTACAGTGATTAGCAGCGGCATAGGCACACATAAAATTTCTTCTGAAATTTTCGCTTTCTAGTTCTTCAAATATAATCATCAGTGTTTGAGCAGTTATGATATCAGGGACAATCTAGACACGTGTGACAATACTGAACATGTCACATGACACACCTTAAACATCATGTGATCCACTCTCAGTCTGCACTTTCATTCATGACTTCAACAGGTTGAAATGAGCTTTGAACAAATATCAGTTTAGTGCTGAAATATTCAAACGCTGCAGGAAGAAGAACAACAAAATGATGACACATGTTTGTGTTTTAAACAAGAAAACAAGCAGAAATAAATCACAGCCTGCCAGAGATAAGGGAGTTTCTGAGGTGCACCTGAACGCAACAGAGTGTTTCATGCTCCCGAGTGTCCTCAAACGCCTCTCTGGGTGTTCCCTTCGCTCTCATAGTTTTACTTCCTGAACTTCGTGGAGTGGAGCTTGTTGTTGGTGTGTGATGAAACTGTAAGTTTGCTTTGTTTCCTCCTTCAACAGTCTGTAGGAACTTTACTGTTTGTTCAGCTCATGTTTGATATCTTCACACAACAAACTGTGTGTGTGTGTTTTTTTAATTAAAGTCAGTGTGTAACGTTTTCTAACGAGGCCGAGTGTGTCCGCCATTTTCTCTGTGTGTGATCAGACTCCGGGAGTCAGACTAAACACGCTGTATGAGTCCTGAGCTCAGCCGGAGAGCCTCTGAGCTCCGGGTGTTTATATTCACAGGGGCAGCAGGAGACGCAGAGCATAGTTTATAAATTAATATTTAGTATTGATGACAGATAGACACATTTAGACACATATTCAACATGGCGGTCTTAAAAATACTGCGCCACAAACTGTTGGCTCCGCCCCGACAGGAAGAAGTGTTACAAAACACACAAAAGTTCAGTTCACTTATGCTGGTCTAATGCTGGGCTCACACTGTGCGATTTTTGGCCCATTTTGAGATTCAATCGTACAGTTTGAGCAGGAGCTGAATCGCGCGACTTAAAAAATCGCAGCTTAAAACTGAACTCACAACTAAAACTACACCAAAGATGATTTGAAATAGAAATAAAAACTAAACACAAAAAATAAACCTACATTATTCAGAATGATCAATGAAATGATTTTGGGAAACTAAATATTTTAGTCCTGTTAGTGTTTTTTTTTTAGTTTGGCTAGAAAAAAGACTAAAAATGAAAAACTTGCCTTATTATTCTTTGACAGGCATATTTTTTTAGATGTTGGATGTCTCAGAGACTGTGAGTCACTGCTTTCAAAGAGTTTAGGTTTTATTATAAAATCTGCATTAACCCTTTAAGACCTACCATAGGACCAAGTCCGCCAGAGCTTATATTATATTTTTACATGCTGTAGCGCCATTTTTGGGAGCATTTCAAGTTGCTATACATCAATACAACCATTATAGCCCAAATTTTAATAATATGTATGCATTAAGTGCATAGTAATTACATAAATTGCAAAAAAGTGCAAATCTCCAAAGTGCAGTCCAGTCCTACACCTGGTTCAGGGCCCGAATAGCCTGGGGGAAGAAGCTCCTCCTCATTCTCTCTGTTTTGGCCTTAAGGGAGCAGAAGCGCTTCCCAGACCTCAACAGTGAGAAAAGTCCATTGTTGGGATGGGAGAGGTCCATCATAATCTTCCTAGCTTTGGACTTTCACCGCTTGGTGTAGATGGACAGCAGGTCAGGGAGCTCTAATTGAATGATGCGTTCGGCCGAGCGCACCACTCTTTGCAGATCTCATCGGTCCTGCTTGGTGCTGTTCCCAAACCAGGTGCAGATGTTTCCCGTCAGGATGCTCTCGATGGTGCAGGAGTAAAAGTTCTTGAGCACCTTCAGTGGCAGATGGAAGTCTCTAAGTCTTCTGAGGAAGAAGAGACGCTGACGGGCTTTCTTAACCAGGGTGTTGATGTGACAGCACGTGGGAACCACTGCTTGGGCCAGGGAAAGGTTGAAGATCTCCGTGAACACTGGTGCTAGCTGGTCAGCACAGGCTCTCAGGAACCGGCCAGGGATTGCATCTGGTCGTGCTGCCTTCCTGGTGTTCACCCTCCTGAAGGTGTTCCTCACGGCATGCTCTGTGATGATGAATGCATTGTCTTCACTGGTGCACTCCGAGCGCGCGCAGCCGTTTGTTGTTTTAATTGCTGCAACGTCGAAGCGAGCATAAAACGTGTTCAGCTCATCAGCCAGTGAAGCGTCGGCATTCATCATTGAAGAAGCTGGTCGTTTATAGTCCGTTATAGTCCGCAGTCCTTTCCACAGGCTCCTAGAGTCGCACTGTCGTAGCTGTGACTCTAGTTTTTCCCCGTAGCTCCGCTTTGCCTTTCTGACCATGCTGCGCACGTAGTAGGACACAGCCTTGTATAGGTCCATATTACCGGAGACGAGCCCTTCATTGTAGGCAGCGGTGCGTGATCTCAGAGCGTCGCGGATGTTTTTATCCACCCACGGCTTCTGGTTGGGAAACGTTCGGATGATAGTTCTTTCTGCTGTGTCGTCCGCTAGTTTCCCGATAAATCCCACAACCGCTTCCGTAAACATGTTGATGTCATCAGAGCTGCGCCGAAACATGTCCCAGTCTGCGTCATCCAGTGCGTCCTGCAGCGCGGCCACTGATTGGTCCGTCCAGCGAGCAACCTCCCTCCTGGTTGGTGGTTGCTGCTTTAGCCTTTGTTTGTAGGCAGGCATGAGGAACATGGCGGCATGGTCCGATTTTCCAAATGCCGGCAGGGGCTGAGCCTCGTAACAGTTCTTGAACGGGGTGTAGCAGTGGTCTAATGTCCTAGTGCCCCGGGTGGGGCAGTTGATGTGCTGGTGAAGGTTGTGGAATGTCCGTTTGAGATTCACTCTGTTAAAATCTCCCATAACAATGAGTGCGGCATCTTGGTGAAGTGTTTGTTGATGTGTGAGAGCCTCATGCAGCTCACATAAGGCAGTGTCCGAGTCCGCGTGAGGTGGAATATAAACAGTGCAGGCAATGACCGCAGTGAATTCCCGAGGGAGATAGAAAGGGCGACATTTAACGATCAAAAGTTCCAGATTGGGCGAGCAAGAGCGTGTTAGTGGGGAGATGTTTGTGGTGTCACACCATCTGTTGTTCACCATCAAACACACTCCACCACCTCTTTTCTTCCCCGACTCCATTGTCCTGTCCATGCGGTAAACCAAAAAGAACCCCGCCGGCTGCACGGCGTGGTCTGGTATCGCTGGGTTCAGCCAAGTCTCAGTGAAGCAGAGGAGGTTGCAGTCCCGAATGTCTCTCTGGAACTTGATTCTGGCTCTGAGGTCATCAAGCTTATTCTCGATGGATTGAACATTGGCTAGCAGGATACTGGGCATGGGTGCGCGGTGTGCACGAGCCCGTAGCCTGTTCCTGATGCCGGCTCGTTTCCCTCGAGGCCGTCGCTTAGGGTCGCGTCCTTTGTTCTCTCCCAGGATCTCCTTTGGCCAGGTTGGGTCCAGAGTTAAACATGATGAAATGTTCGTGTATTGTAGACCAATAGAAACCAGAGTGTCTCTACTGTAGCGAATTTGTGTGTTTTGCATGATGCCCATGCAAGATTATGGCAGATACAGCAAAAAGTGGCGAAAAACCGCAAAAAGTGGAGAAGTTGGGGCAGAGCATCCAGCACGGCAGCTGACCTCACCGGCGCCATTTTAATAAAACCAGACCTGCTGTCTTTGGATTTGTCATTTCAGCCACCACAGATGTCTTCTTTCATTTGTCTGTTAATCACTGAGGTCATTTAAACTGGTTACACACAGCACAGTGTTGATTTAAAGTTGTCACCTCTGTGTGTTCACAGACAGCAGAGGACTTTGTAAAGTGTTGTTTAAATCAGACGTGGCCTGTCGGCTCTGCTCCAGCAGAGCGTTCACACTGAAACAAAGATGGTTGTACATTTGTCAGACTGAACAAAAGTTATTGTATTAAATTTAAAACAGTCTGTTAATAAATCAGAACATTTAAAGTCACAACTTTTATATTATAAAGCTTTTTTATCTCATGAATATGATGTGACACAGAGGAGAGAGCTGCTGTGTTTGACTTTCTTGGGTTTACCCCAGTAAGCTTTATTTGATCCCTTTATGTCCTCAGTCCTTCTACATGTGATTCCTCATCTTCACACTCAGGTCTGTGAACTGCAGGTTGGGACTAGGGCTGTGCGATATGACCAAAATCTCATATCCCGATATTAAGACATCTATCGTCTGATAACGATATAAATCACAAAAATGTAACATTTTCTGTAAATTCTGTGAATCTTGGCTCGACTTGCGTGAAGTGTTTCCAGCTGGGCGTCGCGTACCTGGAGTCGAGTGTTTTAACTGATGCATGAAACGATACATTTTTAGACATAAGTTGTAACGGCCGCTGTTTTCTTTGTATTTATTACACAGCGTGCTGCGGGGAAAAGCCTGTTCTAACGTTTGAGTCTAAGGTTTATTTTTTAGCACCTGGCGGCTCTTTTTTGCTTCTCATCCGTAAATACTCTGCATCTTTCACGTGATTCAGTTTATTTTTATTTGAAAAGTCGCAACAGGATCTTGAGCTTTATTGTGAAAGGTTTATGTGGAAAATAAACAAGCGGACACGCCGTGGTGTTACCGTTGTTGTTGCTAACGACAGCGCATAAAAACAAGCGCTTGTCCGTCTGTAGTGTGGTTATATTAAATATAGAGAAAGAGAGAAATTAAGAAATTAATATAGCCACTACAGTGACCATCAAAATAATGAAAAAATATTGCCGTAAACAGTTTATTTTGCGACACCACGAAACAAACGATAGCGTAAAATGAAACGATAGACGTTTTTATATCGTCATAAGATATATATCGTTATATCGAACAGCCCTAGTTGGGACTGTGTTTCTTTGCTGTGGTAAATCCCAGGACCAGAAACATGTGAGGTTCAGGTCTGAGATCCACAATCATGTCTGTTAGATTTTATCAGGATCTGAGAGCTACAATCAGATTTAACTGAAATAACTGTTCAGTTTGTTCACACAGACATCTCACACACAAGAATCCAAAATGTGCTGCTGATATTTTATTTCTGTGTCAGGGAACAGAGAGCTGCTGAACATGCTGTCATGTTGGTATCTGGAGAAAGACCTGATTCAGGGATGAGTGGAGTGTTTCCCCTGCTGGGATCTTTGTTCTGTGGGCCCAATGAAAGAGAGGAACTTTGAATCATATAAAACTATTGCTGCAGTCCAGAATAACATTGTCACAGCATATTTTAATGGGTTTCTCCAGCATATTTAAAACACCTCAGTTGTCCACAGATATCCTGCTCAACCACAGCTGACAGCCAACAAGCAGATTCTTACTGTTGAACACTGGGCAGCTCTTCTGTGTTTAATGTTTTTGCTGTAGGTTAGAGATGCGGAGCCACCAGTGAAGCTGCTCTATCGGCTCTCCTGCAGCCTTTATTATTACAGTGCAAGTGGATGCACAGATGTAGTAAGAACTGAATTAAACCTGATGGCTTCTGTCTGATTAAAAATCCTTTGTTATGAATATTGGATCTGCTTCAACAGGAAGTAGTTATGACAACAACACAAAGGTTGTTGGGTTTGATATTCAGACTGACTTCATTAGACCAAACATATTAAATTAGTGAAAACATGAACAGATAATTAGAAATCAGTTATCAGTTAGAAATAAATATGAAATAAATCAAACATTGATTAATTTTCAAACTATCATTACTTTTATTTAGTGTATTTCTATGTAATAATACCAAACAACATTTACTGGTTTCTGTTTGTACACAGACATGGTTTCAGTCAAAGCACAGATGTTTGTCTCTGTGTCCAGCTGTTTGACCTCAGCTGTCCCTGTGATACACTCATTTCTAACTGTGTCTCTCCTAATGAAAATCTGACCATCTTTAACTCTGCCGCCTGCAGCTTTTTTAGAGGAGAGGCAGTACTGAACAAGGAGCAG
The DNA here is from genome assembly GCF_001858045.2 of Oreochromis niloticus. NCBI lineage: Eukaryota > Metazoa > Chordata > Actinopteri > Cichliformes > Cichlidae > Oreochromis > Oreochromis niloticus. The sequence continues at coordinate 175,483 of NW_020327688.1, read as the reverse complement.
TAACACCTAAATATCTCCTCGCATTTAAATTAAAACTACACAGTAAGAAAAACCAGCCAGCATGAGGAAATAAAAACAACTGTTGTTGTGAAAGTCTGTCCCTCCACCTTCCTGTCATTTTTGTCCACATTAACACACAGACAAAAACTGTCACTTCTCATTTTTCTTATTACCAGTGAATCAGTGTGTCAGTGAATGCATCGTGTGTGCTTCAGGCTCCATCTAGTGGACTGATAGTAGAGCAGCTGATGGCAGCTTCCTCTGCCTCACACTGCTGTCTGACTGCATCAGCTGACACTGAGATGAAGCAGGAAAGAAGCAGCTGATATTTGGACAGCACACATGATGGAAAGGAGGATTTCAGTTGATGTGCACATGAATGATTTGTGTTTCCTCTGCAGGTAGAAAGTGTGTGTGAGCTGAATTGAGCAGCATGGATCAGTGTGAGGACAGAGAGGAGGGAGTCCCTCCCTCTAAAAGCACTCTGTGTGGGGAACATGAGAGCCAGACCAAAGCTCAGAGGTGAGATGACCATCTCTAACTGTCCATGACTCTTCTCCATGTCACAGCTCAGCACTCACTAATTCACACTGAAAGTTCTAATGAAGACATGTTGGAGAAAATATAATGTATTTACAGATACTGTGTTAATCTTACGTTTTTTTGTGTGGAAATTGCTGGTCTCAAGAAAGAGCAGCGAAAAGCTTCTTTGGATGATAGATAAAAATGATTTTCTGTCTTTCAGAACCAATCAGAGTCAGAACATTTACAAACCACAGCCCCACTATGTGTCTCTGAGCAGTAATCGGTCCAAGGATGAACCACTCTTCTTTGCTCCCAACATGTAAGCTGTGAAGGTGTCTTTTAGCGGTGAAAAGATTTTAAAAGTGGCGTTGAAGTTGACTGTTACTGTTAGATTTGTATTGTGATTGTCATTTATGCTTAGAAATATCTACTCATATATTCTTAGAGTTTTTTAATTAGGTGTAGATTGGTAGAGGTTTGATCCTTAATAGTCTGCAAGCTTTGTGTGCATTCCAGAGCTCTCTGACTTTCACACCCACATTTTAGGAGCATTCGAGAGGTCGTACCTTGTCTTATTGTTTTATGGTAGGATAAACTGTTTTAGGCTAAGTGCCTTTTGTTTAGATGGACGGCTCTGGGGAGTCTTCCTGGGATCACAGTTTGACCCCCACACACATATACACACACACACACACACACACACGGTATTCTTTGTTCACATGTATACCTATGTAAAGAGGTCATATGTTAATGAACCTATGCATATTCATGTAACCACAATAAAAGAGCAGTGTTACGGGAGAGCGGACGAGAGCAACTGGGGTCAAGCGAAGGAACGGCGCCTGTCCGGTTCTCTCCCGTGCACGTGAAACATAAAGAATGTTGCCTACTCGTGTCTTGCTTGCTGTGTAATTACATTGCCTTCAACGTTCCAGCGAATAGGTTCAAGCTACAAACCTATCAGTTACTTAAACATGTTAAAATATAGTGTGTACAAAATATTTCTATGCACAAAACCAAAACTGTTATGGGTAACATTCTCATTGATTTTGATCTCTCTCGGCTGACAGCCAGTGTAGCTAGGATTGTGCATTTGAACTGGGAGAGGTTAGAAAACATAACTATTGGTGATATTTTGCAAACTGTACTTTAATCTCTTTCTTTCTGTCTGTCAGAACCAATCAGGGTCAAAACCTCCAGAAGATTTACAAACCACAGCCCCACTGTGTGTCTTTGAGCAGTAATCAGTCCAAGGACGATCCACTCTTCTTTGCTCCAAACATGTAAGCTGTGTCTTTCAGTATCAGTGTCGTGTGCGCAACTCAAGTCTCTGGCAATTAGCTTCAGTTGTTAGCTTCAGACTGCAGATGAACCTGTGAACAGTCTTGACGCATGCTCGATCATCCAGTTAAATAAATCCCCCAAAGTTTATTCTGTTCATCTTGACGTAGCGTTTTCATTGGGAAAAACGTTTTTTCAGTCTCAGCTGACTGCAGGTTTCCCCAACCTTCTAAACAGCACATTTGCACAATAACTGAAACCACTGAATGAACAATGGGCTGTGAGGTCAATTTATGATCATTAGTATGCAAATTGTCATGACCATTGATCAATAACCCTATGCAACTCGCCGGGGCAGTCCCATGAGTTTATACACATTTATGAACTTCATCAATTGTTATCCTGGGAACACGTGTGTGACTCTCTTAAAGAAAAGCCGTTACATCTACTTATACATGGTTATAATGTACTTTAGATAACAGATAGCAGAGGAGCTGCAACATGAAGATGACAGATAGAAAGACACTGAAATATATTCCTTCAGCTGAGTGTTGCATAGCTTTAATTTCAGTGTTAGATTATTATCCAAGTTATACATCAGTTTCATTATGTGATACTATTGTACCAGCTGCTGATGAGCTTTAAGGTTAAGTTGGAGTAGTTTTGTTGAAGTGTGGAGCACTAATGCTGTACTTTGAGTTAAAATTTGTTTTGAAAAAAGTGATTTGTTGCTGTATAAATTGAATTGAATTGAATTGAATTCCAGTGAAAACACCACCCAGATTACCTTTATGCTTGGACTGTGTCTCTTTATATAATATGCTTGTAATACTGCCACTGCCAGTACCTTGTTTCACTAGATTCACAGTTCTCAGTAGAGCTGGGCGATATGACCCAAAATTCATATCTCGATATTTTTTAGCTGGATGGCGATATAAGATATATATCTCGATATTTTTTTAAAGCCATAAAGTAAGAACAAAAAGAGTTCTTAGTCAAAGCTGTGTCCCAGATGTCACACAGGCACTTTTATTAACATGCAGCATAGATGTACGTGAATTATGAGCATTTATTAAATAATGATGCTCTATAAATAAAAGAAAACTATGTTGTTTTGTGCTTAACAAAGAGCAAATTGTGCAGTCAAAATATAAACTAACAGACGCTGAGCATAATAACAAAGACAGATTTCACAGCTGCTCTGTTCCCAACTTCTGCTGCGTGACTGACAGCCTGGAGTTTGAAATCCGCTTCGTAACCATGTCTCTGAACAGGTGCCATTTATGGTCCTTATACACACACAGTACGGTAATATTACGTTGAAGCACAGTACGTATTACTCCGCGAGGCTCCTCGGTAGCCGTAATGCTCCGACAATCCATCAAGCGGTGCAGCTCCGTAGCTTAGCAAAGTCGAACTAAAACATTTTTTGACAGATTGCTGAGCGCTGTGTACCACATAAAATCGGTTCGCGGTCATCAAGCACAACCAGAATTCACACAAAAGGCGCGCAGTCAACTTTTGAGAAGATGAAAGGATTTCAGGCCGTGCATGGCGTTAGCGTGGCTAGCTCGTTAGCGTGGCTAGCTTGTTAACACGTTGACGCCGTCCAGCCCCACGCACGGGGCGATGCGCAGTAACTTATTAACGGACGCGAGGTCGAGTAACGTTGCGTAAAGACAAAAATGGACGAAAGAGAGGCAAACTTGCGGCTCCGCAACTATAATTATAACGTAACAGACTATATCGATATAAAGGATATTGTCACATCTTATATCTCGTATAAAAATATATCGATATTTTTAAAAAACTCGATATATCGCCCAGCTCTAGTTCTCAGCATCGGTCATCAGTGGCAGCAACTCATTGTAAAAGGATGGTTCAGCATATGTTTCTACATTGTCAGAAATATGATAATCACAAGTTTTCAGAATGCAATTGTGAGGCAATATCACCCAAATCTAATATGAATGGTGATTATAACTGACTTATTTTGTTTGTGTCTTGCAGAACCGATCCAAGCTTCTGGTACCATCTCCTTCATCCTCCTCACAACCTGCAGAACATTTACAAACCACAGCCCCACTGTGTGTCTCTGAGCAGTAATCGGTCCAAGGACGATCCACTCTTCTTTGCTCCAAACATGTAAGCTGTGACTAAGTTGTGAAGGTGACTTTCATGCTTTCAGTGTTAGTTTTAATGAGTTTGTGAACAAGTGCAGCTTATAGTGGGGGGAATAATTATTTGATATCCTGCTGAATTTGTTTGTTTGCTCACTTCCACAGAAATGAACGGTCTCAATTTTTATGGTAGTTTAATTTTAATGGAGAAGACAGGATAGCTACAAAACCAAACACATTATATAAATGTTAATAAACTGATTTGCGTGTTATCAAGTGAAATAAATATTTGATCTCCCAACAAAACATGACTTCATACTTCACTGAGAAGTAGGGCTGGCTTTCAGTTATTGAATTTCCGATTAATGTTGATTTTATCTTGAAAAACATGATATAAATTCATTAATTCCTGAATCAATTTTTAAATATAAAAGTATTTTGCCAGAAAACCCAGAATCTCAGGTTAAACTATCAAACAGCAAAAACAGTAAATGAGAGCAGGATTGCACACAAAAACATAAACACAGAGCGCGCACCCGACACATCAAAATCTCTGAGATGCCACATACACAGACATGCTGCTGAAAGCCAACATCTTACAGATGCTGAAGCTGCAGGTTTTTCTCTCCAACCAAACTTCACTGCAGCAAAAGAAGCTCCAAACTATGCTATACATTTGATAAATGCCGTCATTAATTCCCTCTTACTTTTGCTGTTTTGGTTCCAATAAAATCAAACTTCCTGCACAGCTCTCTCTCTCTGTGTACTTAAGAATGGTTTCCCACCTCCAGTCTCTGTTTTCTTCATTATGCTCTTGCTTACTACCCACCAGTTTACTGTTGTTTACAGTGCTGTTTAAAAAACCCCCAGCACTGTTAAAAAAAAAAAATCCGATAGGAAAGCCTAATTTCTGCTGTTCAACACCGAAGAAATGTATACAAATTATGCCACGTTGCTTAAGTCTTAGCTGTGTAATCAAACCTCTGTAACTTTCCTCTGCTTCACTTCAGCAGCATCAGGTAATGTTCAGATCTTGATTCATGGTGTTCTTCTGTTTTTGTTCTACTGCAGAATATTTTTAAGGTCATCTGCTATAAAAAGCCAGGCCAGGAAAATCTGCTTCATGTTTTTCTGTGTTTTATCCTCAGTGACTTTGACACAAAGGCCTCTGCTGTGATGCTCACACCTCTGATAAAGTTTCACAAGTGTTAGCTGTCTTATCTTGGATATAAAAATATGGATATTGTGATGGCAGATTTCTTTCTCATGTATTAATCACATATTTTAATCATATCACTTCAGTATAGCAAGAGCACTCCTGTCACATAGTTGTATGCATGTGAGTCCCAGTGAGGCCATTGTAATGGGAGACATTAAACATCCTTATGTGACTGCTAAGCAGAAAACAAGGTCATAATTCTCCCTGTGAGGGAGGGTGTTTTAAGGATGGGGCTGATGAGCCCCCCCACTGGGGTGGTTCTCTCCACATTGCAATGTGTTAATTAAACCACTTCAAGTCGAGCGTTTCATTTTACGCTATCGTTTGTTTCGTGGTGTCGCAAAATAAACTGTTTACGGCAATATTTTTTCATTATTTTGATGGTCACTGTAGTGGCTATATTAATTTCTCTTTCTCTTATATTTACTATAACCACACTACAGACGGACAAGTGCCTGTTTTTATGCGCTGTCGTTAGCAACAACGACGGTAAAACCACGGCGTGTCTGCTTGTTTATTTTCCACATAAACCTTTCACAGTAAAGCTGAAGATCCTGTTGAGACTTTTCAAAATAAACTGAATCACGTGAAAGATGCAGAGTATTTACGGATGAGAAGTAAAAAAGAGCCGTCAGGTGCTAAAAAATAAACCTTAGACTCAAACGTTAGAACAGGCTTTTCCCCGCAGCACGCCGTGTAATAAATACTCACAAAGAAAACGGCGGCCGTTACAACCTATGTCTAAAAATGTATCGTTTCATGCATCAGTTAAAACACTGGACTCCAGGTACGCGACGCCCAGCTGGAAACACTTCACACAAGTCGAGCTGCCCGACATTCACAGAATTTACAGAAAATGTTACATTTTTGTGATTTATATCGTTATCGGACAATAGATGTCTTAATATCGGGATATGAGATTTTGGTCATATCGCACAGCCCTAATCAGAATTATATTTCTGATCACTAAACCACGCTAATCTGCACACTGACTGGAAAACATTGATGGATATAAGCAGCGCCCTCTGATGGAAGACTTTTACTGTGAAGTCTTTGCAGGAAGTTTGTATTCATAACAAACTGCAGGTACAGAGTTTAATAAGACAGGCAGACAGGAAAAGCAGCTCATTAGTGTTGATGAAATCAAAGAAGCATCACTTTGTTTGCAGTCTGAACGCTGCCTTCAAACAAAAGTATCTCCACTTTACTCTGTGACCATCAAAACTTCTGCACCATCTTTTAGATGGATGGATAGATAACTCTTTATTGTCATTGCACAGTCATACATAGTACAATAGTACAATGAAATTGGAAAACTGTCCCACGTCAGCACTACATGCAACAGAACACGACACAGTGACTTAAGTACTAATTAAATTTGGTAATTTTAAATTTGGATATTTTTATCAACAGTCAGTAAATGATTTTAGTGATGATGAAATGTGTCCACAGAGGGAGGAAGAGGAAGAGGAGTGGTGTTTGTGAGGAGGAGCAGCTGTCCTGCTGTGCTTTGTGTCAGGACGTCCTGAAGGATCCAGTCTGTACCAGCTGTGGACACTGGTTCTGCAGACAGTGCATCTGCTCATACTGGGACCAGTCTGCTTCATCAGGAGCCTCCTCCTGTCCCCAGTGTGGAGAAAGATCCAGAACCAGAGCTGGACTGCAGACAGCCAGTCAGAGCAGCTGTGTACAAAGTAAGACTGAACATCTGTCTGCTGATGGACTCATTTCTGAAAACTGGACTTCTTGTTGTTGTTCAGACATTGAAGAGTTTTCTTTCTGTTTTTCTTTCTTTCAGCAGATGTTGGTCTGCAGGAGGTTTTAGATGAACATAAGATCAGTCTGAGGAGGAGATGTGAACGTGTGACTGAAGGAAGTGATGAAACAGGAAGTAGAACCCTCCTCAACAGGATCTACACTGAGCTCTACATCACAGAGGGACAGAGTGAAGAGGTTCATACCCAACATGAGGTGAGGCAGCTGGAGACAGCTTCCAAGATGGACGCCCTCCATGACGCTCCAATCAGGTGCCAGGACATCTTTAAAGCCTTACCTGACCAACAGAGACCCATCAGAGTGGTTCTGACCAACGGCGTGGCTGGTGTTGGAAAAACCTTCTCAGTGCAGAAGTTCACTCTGGACTGGGCAGAGGGCTTGGAGAACCAACATGTCAGTGTGGTGGTTCTGCTTTCATTCAGGGAGCTGAACCTGATCAGAGATGAGCAGTACAGTCTTCTGGAGCTGCTCCATGTTTTCCATCCAACATTACAGAAGGTCACAGCAGAGAAGCTGGCTGTCTCTCAGCTTTTGTTCATCTTTGACGGCCTGGATGAAAGCAGACTTTCATTGGATTTCACCAACAGGAAGCTGCTGTCTGATGTCACACAGAAGTCATCAGTCAGCCAGCTGCTGACAAACCTCATCCAGGGGAATCTGCTTCCCTCGGCTCTCGTCTGGATAACTTCCCGACCTGCAGCAGCCAATCAGATCCCTCCTACATGTGTTGACAGGCTAACAGAAGTACGAGGCTTCACTGACGCCCAGAAGGAGGAGTACTTCAGGAGGAGATTCAGTGATGAAGAGCTGTCCAGCAGAATCATCTCCCACATGAAGACATCCAGGAGCCTCCACATCATGTGTAGCATCCCAGTCTTCTGCTGGATCACTGCTACAGTTCTGGAGCACATGTTGACTACAGAGCAGAGAGGAGAGCTGCCCAAGACCCTGACTGACATGTACTCACACTTCCTGCTGGTTCAGACAAAGAGGAAGAAGAACAAGTACCATGAGGGACATGAGACGAGTCCACAGGAGCTGACGGAGGCTGACAGGGAAGTTCTTCTGAAGCTGGGGAGGCTGGCGTTTGAACATCTGGAGAAAGGAAACATCATGTTCTACCAAGAAGACCTGGAGCAGTGTGGTCTGGATGTGACAGAGGCCTCGGTGTACTCAGGAGTTTGTACAGAGATCTTCAAAAGAGAGTGTGTGATCTTCCAGAAACCAGTCTACTGCTTTGTTCATCTGAGCATTCAGGAGTTTCTGGCTGCTGTCTACATGTTCCACTGTCACACCAACAGGAAGACAGAGGTGCTGAAGAAGTTCCTGGGACAAACTTATTGGAAATCATCTCTGGATGATTTCCTGAGCAGAGCCATGTATAAATCCCTCCAGAGTAAAAATGGCCACCTGGACCTGTTTGTTCGCTTCCTTCATGGCCTCTGTCTGGAGTCCAACCAGACACTCTTAGGAGGTCTGCTGGGTCAGACAGAGAACAGTCCAGGAACCATCCAGAGAATCATCAACAACCTGAAGAAGATGAACAGTCATGAAATCTCTCCTGACAGAAGCATCAACATCTTCCACTGTCTGATGGAGATGAACGACCTCTCATTACATCAGGAGATCCAAAAGTTCCTGAAGTCAGAGAAAAGGTCAAAGGACCTCACTATGATCCAGTGCTCAGCTCTGGCCTTCATGCTGCAGATGTCAGAGGAGGTTCTGGATGAGTTTGACCTGCAGAAGTACAACACATCAGAGCGGGGACGACAGAGACTGATTCCAGCTGTGAGGAACTGCAGGAAGGCTCGGTGAGTCCAGATGTGATTATTAACATCATTGATTAGTGTAGATTAGTAGTTTAGTTCTTCAGATATACAAAGTACTAAACGACTCTCATTAGTTTGAGTTTCTCAGATAAAATGATATTTTTTGTTGATTAAATGTGTGTGTGAACTTAGCCTGATCCTGCATTGGTAGTTGTACGTTGTGTTGTAGACTAGGGCTGGGTATCGTCACTGATTTCTAGAATCAATTCGTTTCCGATTCACAAGGTCCCGAATCGATTCGATCCACGATTTGATTCAATTAAATTCGATTTGAATCTGGGAAATTTTGACAGTCAGAAATATTATAATTCAGATCAGTACATTTACATATTTTTGTATCTATAAAAAGGAAGCTGACACACGCAAGACTTTTTCAAAGGTGTGAGCGTCACAGCAGATGCCTTTGTGTCAAAGTAGCTGAAGATAAAACACAGAAAAACATGAAGGTGATTTTCCTGGCTGGGATTTTATAAAAATATTCTGCAGTACATCAAAAACGAAAGAAAACCATTAATCAACATATGAACGTTACCTCTGACGTTACAGCGGTTTTATTAGAGACACGGCTGAGCGTTTTGCATTTTGCATAATTTTAAAAAGTTTAAATTTGTTCAGTATTGAACGGCAGAAATTAGGTTTTCTTTTCGGAAGTATGTAAAACGGAAAAAAAAAAAAACAGCGTCCGACAGCGCTGTAAACAACGGTAGAGTTGTGCGTAACAAACAAGCAGAAAGAAAACAGATTTTTAGACGGGAAACTGTTCTTGAAGTACAGAGAGAGAGAGAGAGAGAGAGAGCTGTGCATCGTGGTGGAAGCAAAACAGTAAAAGTCAGAGTGATTTCATGACGATGTTTATGTGAAGCGTAGTTTGGATCTTCTTTTGCTGCTGGTTCAGTCAATATTGTTTGGAGAGAGATCAAACTAACAGCTTTAGAATCAGCGCAAAAAGGGCGTGAACACAAAGCGCGGACGCGCCAAAACATCAGAATCAGCGAGCTGTCGGCTTTCAGCACTGACCGTACTGCAAAAACTCAAAATCTTACCAAGAGTATTTGTCTTATTTCTAGTCAAAATCATCTCATTACACTTAAAATAAGACAGAATCAGCTAAAGGGCAACATTTCAGTAAGCTAAAGGAACTTGTTTCAAGACCATAAATCTTAAAACTAGAAAAAAAACTAGACAATTTTCACTTGTTTCATTGGCAGATTTTTTTACTTAATACAAGATATTTTAGCTTGACTTGGACTGAACATGTGTCAGATATGTGAGCTAACGCTGATGTCACAGCAGCTCATGGATTCACTCTCATTCCTGCTGCTGTTCCTAATGACGAATGTCTGACTTCATGTCCTCATTAATCACAGAGCTGATTGTTCAGTGTTTAGTTGCTGCTGCTGAAATGTCGTCTCTATTTTCTGCTGATGGAAGTCACTGCTGTGTTTCTGGCTGCTGTTTACATCCCTGAGCTAACGTCCTGGCAAATGTCATGATGTCATCAGTGCTGTATAGACGGTGGGAGGTTCATGTTGTAACCACAAAGTGTTTGTGTCTGTACGCTGCAGCCTTCCACACCATCCTTTATTGTACAGACTCAGCAGCAGCTCCATAGATCCCAAATCCAAGAGTGGAGAACAGACTTGAAGTGTGTCACATCCATGCAGTCACAGCTGTTTCCACCATGTTTCCACTGATATTAATCCTGTTCAATGACACGTTTCATATCAGTGAATATGTTCTTTAGGACGTCCACTGACATGTTTAAGTGTCCTGCTGGAAATCACTCAAATCATCCATGAAATCCATGAAAAATCCTTTTAGTGTTTCTAACTTCACCCTCTGTCCTCTCTCTCTCTCTCTCTCCATCCTCCTCACTGCTTCTTTCACTGATAATCACACAAACATCGTATTCAGCTACAAAATAACACAATAATATCATCTGATGATCATTATTATAAGAGCAGGATCCATATTTGATATCAGAGTAACACAGTGCTCGGTTATGTGCAGTCATCATCAGTGACTGTGGGTCAAACAGAAGCTCTCTGATTGGTTGCTGACCTTGGTCACCTGTCCACTCTCACCTGTTTGTGTTTGCTCTCTCTTTGCTGTCTCCATCCTCTCTCTCCTTTCTCTCCCTCTCTGTCTTTGTACCGTCACTCAGGTCCAATGGAAACAGTGACATTTACAAACCAATCAAAGACAAACTGATCCATGTCAGGTTAGAACAATATTCAAAGTGAATACAGGCTGCTGCTGGACACAGACAGGTAACATCATTTTGACTTGCTGTCACCTGGATCTGGACTCATAAACACTGAAGCCCTGAACAGGAATACAAATCATTTTCTGCCAACTAGCGACACACCAGCAGATAATGGCTCAGAAAGCTAAAATGAGCCAATCATTTCTGTGTTTAGTTCCCCTGAAATCAGATCTGATATCAGCAGCTCTGAGTTCATTCATCATTATTGTCCAGTGATGAGATTTCTGCTCCGTTTGGTAACAGTCAGCAGGTTTTTCCTGCGTGTGGACGTGAACAGTCGTACCTGACAGCAGGTAGCAAACAGAGATCATCTTTCCAGCTGGAACTCTTCACTGAGCTGAACTCATTCAAAATGTTCCGGAGTCAAAACAGGAAACAGTCCAAATGTGTGTCTTCACTCTGACTCTGGATCAGATCTCAGTGACAGACTGTGGACATTATGGAAGCCTAAATGTGACACCATCTTCCTCCTTCATCTGCAGATTAAAGCCAAACAAAGATTCTCATTAAAAGTCTGCAGGTCTGAGAGAGACTCAATCGTGTCATGTCAAACACAGTAAGAGGAGCTGAAGCACAGATGTGAAGAGCAGATGTTCATCAGATTATGACCTCACTCTGTTTTGTCTTCATATACATTCAGTCTGTGTTTATAATGCAGATTTTCTGCTTTTATAATAACACATTTTATATTTTCTATCATCACAGACTGACTGAGTGTTGGCTCTCAGAGTCTCACTGTGAAGTTGTGGCCTCAGCTCTGAAGTCCAACCCCTCGCATCTGACAGAGCTGGACATGAGTGAGAACAACCTGCAGGATTCAGGGATGAAGCTTCTGTGTGCTGGACTGGAGAGTCCAAACTGTCGACTGGAGACTCTGAGGTGAGTTCACTGACTGCAGCTGTTGTTGTTTTTCTATATTTCAGATCTTTGATGTTTGAAACTTTCTTTAGTTCCTAAATGTTCAGGATGTGTCAGAAGACAAATGTGAAGAAGTTTGAGTGCTTTCAGAAATGTTGTGTCTTTCCAAACCACTGAACAACAGTTTATTCTTTTGGCTCCAAATAGAAGTGACAGACTTGAGCAGGGTTCATTTAAAGGCTGACAGAAGTGGAGTGGTGACGGGGAGATGTTTGACAGGACAGTTTTTCAGCCTCCACAGGTTCATGTTGTGCTCCATCAGTCAGTGAAGATGAAGTCAGTGCTGATGAGGCTGTAGAGTGTGTGAGGGATGTGAATGAGGATGATGAAGATCTGATGATAGCAGATAAAAACAGGCTGCAGAGACTTTGAGCTTGTGTGGAAACAGAGAGAGAGAAAAGAAGGACATGAATGTCAAAGCTGCTGATGGTATCAGAAGCTGACCAGTCCCAGTGTTTCCATGGAGCCCAGTCTAACACTTATTTATACTGTCACGGGCTGCGACGGCTGGCGCTGCGGGCTCCAGCAGGTATCGAGACCTCTGGCAAAGATGAAGCTGGTTGAGACAGCACAGGGCTCATAGCCGGCTTGTGATGCTGCGGCTGGGGTTGTGCGGAGCAGTCAGTCTGTTCCAGCCCAGGTAAACAGTCCTCACTTAGCAGACTGAGCTCCTCTGAACATCCAGCAGAGGATCGAGGGGGCTGGGCTGTAGACTGAGTAACTAGCTGGGCAGCTGGCTGAGCCACGGCTAAAGGCTGGGCAGCTGGCCATGTTAGCGATAGATCAGGTGACGGTGCTAGAGACAGAGCTACTGACTGTAGTGATATTTGTTGAGGAAGTTGAGCAGGTGCCTGAGCGGCTAACCGAGCTGCAGGTGCCTGATGGTGGAGTGAATGGTTGCACAGCAACAGCAATTGGTTGAGCAGAGAGAGAAGCAGTCAGTAGGGTGGCAGCAGCAGACAGTGAGGCTGAGGGTGGTGTGGAGGCCTCAGGCAGAGGCGGTACTAATTGCAGCTGCACAGGGCGCACGGCCGGCCCGGGATGCTGCGGCTGGGGCTGTGCAGTGCCGGCAGTCAGTTTGGGTAAAGGCAGCGAGATACAATCTTTAGCAACACTCTCTATCTCCTCAATCTTTTCTACCCTTTTCTTTCTTTCTTCCCCTCCATTTCCACCGTCACAGGGAAAGACTTTAACACACTAATGGAATTCATTTGACTCCCAGCAGCATTCAGAGCTGCTGGGGTGGGTAGTGGAGTGGAGGCTGCTGTAGGTAGGTGAGGTAGATGATTGAACTGAAGACCACTTAGCTATAGACTTGGGCGGCTGCCTGAGTTACAGGCTTGGCGGTCTCACAGTCCCTAAGTAAACAAACAGATGAAGTGGAAAATGAAAAATTGTCCTTGTGACTCACCACAGCCGGCTGTTGTGAAGTCCGGGAATCCAGCTGCGGTGAAGAGCGCCGGCGGCGCGAGCATCGCTTCTTTGACGATGCCGGGGCCGGCATGTCAGGCTGCGGTTCCATCAGCTGGTCGGGCTGGAAAGCAGACTACCACGATCGGGTAGAGAGAGTCTATTAGACGAGCGTAATCTGCTGCAGCTGGTCTAAGGAGGACGAGCGGCAGGTGTGGCTGTCTCTAGTGCAGAAACACTTCCGGGTTCGCAGTCTCCTCAGCGAACCAAAACATCCGGAAGCTCACACGGAGAAACACAAAACACCACACGGAAAATATAAATATAAACATAAACTAAAATACATGAGCCCTGGGTCCCTAGACCCAGGCCATGACATATACACTAACGTACAGAAGTGAATGGGAAAATGAATTAATAGTTTCAAATGTAGTTCTCAGTTCATTTACAGAGTTTAAAACAGTTCATGAGGAAATGAGAAATGTTCAAAACAGCGACTGAGAAGAAATCTGCTTCACAAAGTTGGATCCAATTCCAATAGTTTGTGATGCACTTGAACACAGCGTGAGCAGTTCACTGCCTAACCCCACAGCGACTGTCAGTCTGGACTTCTCTTTTTACTTGTTGGCTGTCAGTGAGATGTCAGAGCAATCAGAGACTGTGGATCTGTGTATGAAGTATAATTCACGTGCAGTTGTAGAATGAATGGATTAACCTTAACCTGAGAAACATGGTACGCCCCGGCTCTGCTAGGCAACAGGGGAGGTAACATGAATGAGCCCAGAGACAGGAAGGTGTTACGGGTTCAAAATATTGGGGATGGATACAGGAGGAAAACCAAAATAACAACACTGGTCCGGCCGGGTCAAGTCAAACGATGATTTTAATGCACACGTGTGGGAGATGGGACACTGTACGCAGACAGCACACAACAATAGTTTTTATGAACATCAGGGTATTAGAACGCCCCTCATGTGTAAAGTAGGTACAATACAATCAATGTTGACAACTTTTAACACACTGAAAGAACATCTTCTTCTTCCCGAGGCCAGATCCTTCCCAGTAATCTTCTAACTCTGCTTATCCCCTGGAACAAACAGTCTCTCCTGCAAGCATAATCAAACAGCTACAAGGCTTTGCAAACTGTTTTCTAAATATTTGAACTCTCCCCTACACATGAGTTTAACTACTGCTTGTGTGTGTGCGTGTGTGCCTCGACCTCAGCATTCACTCTGTCTATAAGGACAGAGGCCAACCCTTCATAACCTGCAATAACCTCACTGAAACCACATATGTAATATGTTGAATAAATGTTCTAATCAAATGCCACTATTCAAAGCTTAATAAAAAGAATATACATGAATAAAGGATAATGATGAATAACATGGTATATGTGTTTTGTAAGCGTGTTCTTTCTATAGCTCAAGATCCTTAACACAAAAGTTTCCGACCCTCCACCAGTTGATCGAGCCCCCCTTATTGGCAAGCACAAAAATAAAATGCATGTATATGAAAATAATTATCACTGCACCTGTAATAGAAAATGTTAATATGGGATTATGACGATACCTGTAATAGGAGTTGTAACATAAGGCCGACAGCCCAAAGAAACACTTTACTGAACTAACGATTAATGATGATGACTAAATAAAATAATGATTAACTATTGCAAATGCACCCTCCTTAAAGTGTAACAAAAGATACAACTGAATAAAAGATCATAAAGAATAACATGCCATAAGTGCTTCGTAAGCGTGTGCGGCCTTCTACGCTCTGAGTCACTTCCCTCAATAGATCAGCCAGACATCCCGCTGACTGTAGCTTTTAACCCTTACTAGCTTGAGCACAACTCCATAATAAGCACCAGGCGGCAATATGTATAAAGATGATCCAGGTTACACCTGTAATGAAAGATTGTATGATTATACTAACACCTGTAAATAGAAGATTAACATGAGGTTATAACAATCACTGTCATCCAAACTTTAATGTAATGTCAATAGATTCAATAAATGCTTTAATGCAATGCTTATTATATGATTCTGATGCAATGATAAAATAACAGTAAAATATCTCTTCTCAAAGGTCAGATAAAAAAGAAAAACAAAAGGTTTATTACCACAACTGAAAAGCGTTACTGAAACAACTCACTAGGCAATGAGGTGATTTAAACAAACAAAAAAACGTATCTATAGAGATTGACATACCACGTGACTTTCTCGCATTGCTTTGTGGGTACCCGTGGCACCAAAATCAACAAACTGCATCAAGCGCTAGCTTTTCCAGCACTGGTAATCATTGATTCTGCGGTTTTAGTCCCTACTTGCATTTTATTTGCCCCCAAAACAGTTCTGTACAATACGATCATACAGAGTAGAATAAGGACGTTAGCGTGCTGCCCAACTTTCATCACGCAGCAAATAAACTTCAGATCCCTGCAACAAGCCCAGGTCGAGTTTACTTTGGTGATTTGGACTATTCCATTTCACAGCTGTTGTTTTTTTTCTTTTATCTCCTGTACAGGCCAACGCAATCTATTTGTCATTTCAGGTTGTAGTGTTACACAACATTATAAGATCTAATAGAAATAAAATGAGTGTTTCGTAATTCATTCAATTTATTGTCTTTATTTATAACTGTCATTATTGTTTCATTATATTATAGACTCTTACAAGAAAGAGACAACATTGTATTCCATTATTATTAGCTGCTTCGGTGAAAAACAAATCAACAATGCAAAGAAAACCCAAACATTTCAAAACAACAACACTTGGGCACATATATGCGGGACGTTTCGTGGCTGTTTTGATCGCACTCTCTCTTAACCGATCAGATCTGGCTGTGGTAGCAGCTTTAAACTCGGTCTGACCCAGGTTGATAGAGGTGCCCAGTCTGGATCCATTCCAGCATTTTGTAGGCTGGAGTTCCTACAAAACACAACAAACATTAGCCCACAAAGCCACAGTGAACAAAGCAGCATAGCGCAACGAATTCAATTCAAATCAATATAAGACTTATTTGTAACCTACATCAACAATGATGTTATGATAAATTACGTAATAACTACAACAGAAGACTGACCTTTGTGGAAATGCTTGGAGTAGACTAACATGTGAGCTGGAGTGTTCTGGAACGTTATATTTGGTCTTCGAATGGCTGCAATCCAGGCCATCCCTCGGCTCGTTGTTACTTCTGAAACATGGCTTGAACAATTCCCCTTCCACGACGTAATCCGATAACAACCGATCTCTTTACCCGTCGGCTTCCCGTGGCTGTCATGTGACCGGCTATTGCAGTTAATAATACAACAGCTTCTTGCCATTCTTTGTGTTTCTTTTTATCGCTGTGTAACTGTTTTCATATGAAAGCCTGCGTGCGCTAGTACCGCTTGCCACTCGTTCCCACAATCCTTTGCGGTTTTACCCCTGAACATTTTCAATCTCTATTCAAATAACACAAGAACACTAATAGACCACTAATCATCTCACAGGCAGCAACTCAAAAACAAACGTTCAAAACGCAGCAGTACAAAGGCAGAGGCTGGAGGGCTAGTCTACACCAGGGGTCTCAAACTTGCGGGCCATTTGCGGCCCACGTCACCTCTACTTGCGGCCTGCATATAATAATTTTTTAAATTATTATATAAAAAACGATTTAATACGACGGCAGAGTGTTACAGGCATGGCCCTTTAAGACTGCAGCCTCGTGGGCGGTGTAGTCCTTGCTGCAGGCAGAACGTGTGGTACCGCCCCTCCCGCTGTGTGTGTGTGAGCGTGAGGGAGGGAGAAAAAGGGGAAAAGTGCGAGGTGCTACCGAGCAGAAACGGGAGCTGGAAGCATGTAAATATAATAATAACCACTGCAGCCCAAAAGGGTGCCTGACGAGCCCAGTAAGCTATTAAGATTCGACTGTACACAGTGTTCGTGTTTTCCTCCAAAACAATAAAGTTCTGCTGGAGCAGCCTTTCAACGCCTCTCTCTGTCTCTCGCTAGCAAAGCTGACCCAGACAGTAAAGCTAGCTCCCGGCTACGAGCCCGACATGGAACCCAAAGTATTATCCAGAGGTCTCCTTACCACCGTTCGGAGCCGCGGACCTGGCCGAGGTAACAAGAGAGTGCAAACATGTTGAGGGCTGTGTTAGCTCAGTGACAGATTTATTTGGAAAGAAAACAGTTTTTAACTTGCAGTCGAAAACTAACGTGTACGCTTATGCCTGCATTTTTATTTTGTTAAATACAAACAAAATTAAAGCTGCAAGCAGCGTTATAAGGGCCCTCGCACCCCAGCACGTCGAGCCACGCCCAACACCTAAAACCAGCACGTCCGATCTGATGTCACATTGATGGAATTCCTGCATTTAACCACCAGCTAACATTTCATCTCATTCAATCATGATTATACTCGTCCCACTAGGTGGCGCTCTAACCATTACTTACAAATGGCATAACAAACATTTCCGAGTTCGAGTCTCATCATGCCTGCGACCTTTGGGAGAGATTGGACATTGTGTTTTTGAGTGACAGCAGATTACTGCTTTTTGGCGAGTGATTGAAACTCCACGTGCCGCCATGACCACCCCGTTTCCCTGAACGTAAAAAGCTTCGCAATTTAACATCACAAAGGTCTTTAGATTCCACACACAGGAGATCGCGTAAATCTAATGAAATCCCTTGGAGGAGTTCGTCAAAGTATGAGGCCTGAAAAGAGGGGAAAATGTCGCCAAATTTACACATTAATTTTAAAATGGCTGACTTCCTGTTGGATTTGGGATATTGCTCCAAGAGACTTTTTTGTACATCTTGATATCTCCAATAAGCTTGCCAGGTTTCAAACTCATACATAAAACACAGAGCAGGGCTGTTGTTTTGAAATTTTGTAGGGGCGCTGTGGAGCCATTTTGCGCTGTTCAAGGAAAGGAACATATAAAAAGAAATCCCTCATCACATTAGAGGTGTGCGCCAAATTTCAAGACTTTTTAAACTTTTCAAGCCCCTCAAAAGCCACTTCATCTTTCATGGTGAACTGCGTTGCCACCAGGGTGCGCCGTTCAGTTTATAGTCACAATTTTCTCACTGAAGCATCAAGAGGGACTGATGGTGATATTCACCGCTTTTGAGGTGGCCACGATGAACCTGTGAAAATCAGTACAACAAAATGAAAGACATGACATTTCCTGGTGCCACTAGGTGGCGCTCTACGTATTCCTGACAATGGGCATATCAATCTGTTCAGGGCGGGTCTGACATCATCCCTGTAAAATCTGGTACTGATCACATTGGATTTCATTGAGTTACACTAATTTGTTTCTTCATGGCGAGACCTCAATGTTCGCCATGCTGCTGGGGTCACACCCTTCAGCAAAAACTCACAGTTTTCTCTGTAACCCAAGACCAACTCCTTAAGGCTTTCCTGGAGAAATTTGAGGCTGCAGATGTCACCCATTACAATACTGTACCCCAAAGTGTAAAACATGACATTTCCTGTTCCCACTAGGTGGCGCTGTACCTGATGTCAAATATGGCAGTTGAAATATGTTCAGGGGTGGAGCCTTATCATATGTGTCCACTTTGGTCAAGGTCGGACAATGTATGACAGAACGAGAGGCAATAAGATTTTCATGGCGAGTCATCGAAATTCGCCGTGGCGCCACGGCCTCACCGTATCCCGAAAACTCAAAAGCTCCGCAATTTAACATGGCCCAGGTGTGTAGTTGACACTGACCAAATATGAAGCTTGTACGATGAAATTCCAATGAGGAGTTCGCAAAAGTTCGAGGCATGGAAATGGCAAAATTAGAGCCAAAATGTCACCTTCACTTCCAAATGGCGGACTTCCTGTTGGGTTTGCGTCAATGGTCCCCCAGACTTTTTTGTTCGTCTTGGCATGATACACATGTGTGCCAGATTTCATACATGTAGCTCAAACGATGTGTTCGTAGGGCTGCATTTAACAAGGCATAGGTGGCGCTCTAGAGCCATTTCCCACTGCTCATAAGTAAAACCATTAAAATACAAAATTTTTCACCAGACCTGGCATGTGTGCAAAATTTCATGAGTTTTCGAGCATGTTAAAGCCCTCAAAAAGGCCCTTGTTTTGCCTGAATAATAATAATAAGAAGAAGAAGAAACGGAGCAGATACAATAGGGCCTTCGCACTCTCGGTGCTCGGGCCCTAATTAAAGCTGCAAGCAGCGATATGAGGGCCCTCGCACCCCCGGCGCATCGAGCCAAGCCCAACACCTAAAACCAGCGCTTCCGATCTGATGTCACATTGATGGAATTCATGCATTTAACCACCAGCTAAAATTTCATCTCCTTCAACCATTATTATAGTCGTCCCACTAGGTGGCGCTCTAACCATTACTGACAAATGGCATAACAAACATTTCCGAGCTCGAGTCTCATCACGCCTGCGACCTTTGGGAGAGATTGGACATTGTGTTTTTGAGTGACAGCAGATTACTGCTTTTTGGCGAGTGATTGAAACTCCACGTGCCGCCATGACCACCCCGTTTCCCTGAACGTAAAAAGCTTCGCAATTTAACATCACAAAGGTCTTTAGATTCCACACACAGGAGATCGCGTAAATCTAATGAAATCCCTTGGAGGAGTTCGTCAAAGTATGAGGCCTGAAAAGAGGGGAAAATGTCGCCAAATTTACACATTAATTTTAAAATGGCTGACTTCCTGTTGGATTTGGGATATTGCTCCAAGAGACTTTTTTGTACATCTTGATATCTCCAATAAGCTTGCCAGGTTTCAAACTCATACATAAAACACAGAGCAGGGGCTGTTGTTTTGAAATTTTGTAGGGGGCGCTGTGGAGCCATTTTGCGCTGTTCAAGGAAAAGGAACATATAAAAAGAAATCCCTCATCACATTAGAGGTGTGCGCCAAATTTCAAGACTTTTTAAACTTTTCAAGCCCCTCAAAAGCCACTTCATCTTTCATGGTGAACTGCGTTGCCACCAGGGTGCGCCGTTCAGTTTATAGTCACAATTTTCTCACTGAAGCATCAAGAGGGACTGATGGTGATATTCACCGCTTTTGAGGTGGCCACGATGAACCTGTGAAAATCAGTACAACAAAATGAAAGACATGACATTTCCTGGTGCCACTAGGTGGCGCTCTACGTATTCCTGACAATGGGCATATCAATCTGTTCAGGGCGGGTCTGACATCATCCCTGTAAAATCTGGTACTGATCACATTGGATTTCATTGAGTTACACTAATTTGTTTCTTCATGGCGAGACCTCAATGTTCGCCATGCTGCTGGGGTCACACCCTTCAGCAAAAACTCACAGTTTTCTCTGTAACCCAAGACCAACTCCTTAAGGCTTTCCTGGAGAAATTTGAGGCTGCAGATGTCACCCATTACAATACTGTACCCCAAAGTGTAAAACATGACATTTCCTGTTCCCACTAGGTGGCGCTGTACCTGATGTCAAATATGGCAGTTGAAATATGTTCAGGGGTGGAGCCTTATCATATGTGTCCACTTTGGTCAAGGTCGGACAATGTATGACAGAACGAGAGGCAATAAGATTTTCATGGCGAGTCATCGAAATTCGCCGTGGCGCCACGGCCTCACCGTATCCCGAAAACTCAAAAGCTCCGCAATTTAACATGGCCCAGGTGTGTAGTTGACACTGACCAAATATGAAGCTTGTACGATGAAATTCCAATGAGGAGTTCGCAAAAGTTCGAGGCATGGAAATGGCAAAATTAGAGCCAAAATGTCACCTTCACTTCCAAATGGCGGACTTCCTGTTGGGTTTGCGTCAATGGTCCCCCAGACTTTTTTGTTCGTCTTGGCATGATACACATGTGTGCCAGATTTCATACATGTAGCTCAAACGATGTGTTCGTAGGGCTGCATTTAACAAGGCATAGGTGGCGCTCTAGAGCCATTTCCCACTGCTCATAAGTAAAACCATTAAAATACAAAATTTTTCACCAGACCTGGCATGTGTGCAAAATTTCATGAGTTTTCGAGCATGTTAAAGCCCTCAAAAAGGCCCTTGTTTTGCCTGAATAATAATAATAAGAAGAAGAAGAAACGGAGCAGATACAATAGGGCCTTCGCACTCTCGGTGCTCGGGCCCTAATTAAAGCTGCAAGCAGCGATATGAGGGCCCTCGCACCCCCGGCGCATCGAGCCAAGCCCAACACCTAAACCAGCGCTTCGATCTGATGTCACATGATGGAATTCATGCAATTTACTAAAGGTGGCGCTCTAACCATTACTGACAAATGGCATAACAAACATTTCCGAGCTCGAGTCTCATCACGCCTGCGACCTTTGGGAGAGATTGGACATTGTGTTTTTGAGTGACAGCAGATTACTGCTTTTTGGCGAGTGATTGAAACTCCACGTGCCGCCATGACCACCCCGTTTCCCTGAACGTAAAAAGCTTCGCAATTTAACATCACAAAGGTCTTTAGATTCCACACACAGGAGATCGCGTAAATCTAATGAAATCCCTTGGAGGAGTTCGTCAAAGTATGAGGCCTGAAAAGAGGGGAAAATGTCGCCAAATTTACACATTAATTTTAAAATGGCTGACTTCCTGTTGGATTTGGGATATTGCTCCAAGAGACTTTTTGTACATCTTGATATCTCCAATAAGCTTGCCAGGTTTCAAACTCATACATAAAACACAGAGCAGGGGCTGTTGTTTTGAAATTTTGTAGGGGGCGCTGTGGAGCCATTTTGCGCTGTTCAAGGAAAAGGAACATATAAAAAGAAATCCCTCATCACATTAGAGGTGTGCGCCAAATTTCAAGACTTTTTAAACTTTTCAAGCCCCTCAAAAGCCACTTCATCTTTCATGGTGAACTGCGTTGCCACCAGGGTGCGCCGTTCAGTTTATAGTCACAATTTTCTCACTGAAGCATCAAGAGGGACTGATGGTGATATTCACCGCTTTTGAGGTGGCCACGATGAACCTGTGAAAATCAGTACAACAAAATGAAAGACATGACATTTCCTGGTGCCACTAGGTGGCGCTCTACGTATTCCTGACAATGGGCATATCAATCTGTTCAGGGCGGGTCTGACATCATCCCTGTAAAATCTGGTACTGATCACATTGGATTTCATTGAGTTACACTAATTTGTTTCTTCATGGCGAGACCTCAATGTTCGCCATGCTGCTGGGGTCACACCCTTCAGCAAAAACTCACAGTTTTCTCTGTAACCCAAGACCAACTCCTTAAGGCTTTCCTGGAGAAATTTGAGGCTGCAGATGTCACCCATTACAATACTGTACCCCAAAGTGTAAAACATGACATTTCCTGTTCCCACTAGGTGGCGCTGTACCTGATGTCAAATATGGCAGTTGAAATATGTTCAGGGGTGGAGCCTTATCATATGTGTCCACTTTGGTCAAGGTCGGACAATGTATGACAGAACGAGAGGCAATAAGATTTTCATGGCGAGTCATCGAAATTCGCCGTGGCGCCACGGCCTCACCGTATCCCGAAAACTCAAAAGCTCCGCAATTTAACATGGCCCAGGTGTGTAGTTGACACTGACCAAATATGAAGCTTGTACGATGAAATTCCAATGAGGAGTTCGCAAAAGTTCGAGGCATGGAAATGGCAAAATTAGAGCCAAAATGTCACCTTCACTTCCAAATGGCGGACTTCCTGTTGGGTTTGCGTCAATGGTCCCCCAGACTTTTTTGTTCGTCTTGGCATGATACACATGTGTGCCAGATTTCATACATGTAGCTCAAACGATGTGTTCGTAGGGCTGCATTTAACAAGGCATAGGTGGCGCTCTAGAGCCATTTCCCACTGCTCATAAGTAAAACCATTAAAATACAAAATTTTTCACCAGACCTGGCATGTGTGCAAAATTTCATGAGTTTTCGAGCATGTTAAAGCCCTCAAAAAGGCCCTTGTTTTGCCTGAATAATAATAATAAGAAGAAGAAGAAACGGAGCAGATACAATAGGGCCTTCGCACTCTCGGTGCTCGGGCCCTAATTAAAGCTGCAAGCAGCGATATGAGGGCCCTCGCACCCCCGGCGCATCGAGCCAAGCCCAACACCTAAAACCAGCGCTTCCGATCTGATGTCACATTGATGGAATTCATGCATTTAACCACCAGCTAAAATTTCATCTCCTTCAACCATTATTATAGTCGTCCCACTAGGTGGCGCTCTAACCATTACTGACAAATGGCATAACAAACATTTCCGAGCTCGAGTCTCATCACGCCTGCGACCTTTGGGAGAGATTGGACATTGTGTTTTTGAGTGACAGCAGATTACTGCTTTTTGGCGAGTGATTGAAACTCCACGTGCCGCCATGACCACCCCGTTTCCCTGAACGTAAAAAGCTTCGCAATTTAACATCACAAAGGTCTTTAGATTCCACACACAGGAGATCGCGTAAATCTAATGAAATCCCTTGGAGGAGTTCGTCAAAGTATGAGGCCTGAAAAGAGGGGAAAATGTCGCCAAATTTACACATTAATTTTAAAATGGCTGACTTCCTGTTGGATTTGGGATATTGCTCCAAGAGACTTTTTTGTACATCTTGATATCTCCAATAAGCTTGCCAGGTTTCAAACTCATACATAAAACACAGAGCAGGGGCTGTTGTTTTGAAATTTTGTAGGGGGCGCTGTGGAGCCATTTTGCGCTGTTCAAGGAAAAGGAACATATAAAAAGAAATCCCTCATCACATTAGAGGTGTGCGCCAAATTTCAAGACTTTTTAAACTTTTCAAGCCCCTCAAAAGCCACTTCATCTTTCATGGTGAACTGCGTTGCCACCAGGGTGCGCCGTTCAGTTTATAGTCACAATTTTCTCACTGAAGCATCAAGAGGGACTGATGGTGATATTCACCGCTTTTGAGGTGGCCACGATGAACCTGTGAAAATCAGTACAACAAAATGAAAGACATGACATTTCCTGGTGCCACTAGGTGGCGCTCTACGTATTCCTGACAATGGGCATATCAATCTGTTCAGGGCGGGTCTGACATCATCCCTGTAAAATCTGGTACTGATCAGATTGGATTTCATTGAGTTACACTAATTTGTTTCTTCATGGCGAGACCTCAATGTTCGCCATGCTGCTGGGGTCACACCCTTCAGCGAAAACTCACAGTTTTCTCTGTAACCCAAGACCAACTCCTTAAGGCTTTCCTGGAGAAATTTGAGGCTGCAGATGTCACCCATTACAATACTGTACCCCAAAGTGTAAAACATGACATTTCCTGTTCCCACTAGGTGGCGCTGTCCCTGATGTCAAATATGGCAGTTGAAATATGTTCAGGGGTGGAGCCTTATCATATGTGTCCACTTTGGTCAAGGTCGGACAATGTATGACAGAACGAGAGGCAATAAGATTTTCATGGCGAGTCATCGAAATTCGCCGTGGCGCCACGGCCTCACAGTAACCCGAAAACTCAAAAGCTCCGCAATTTAACATGGCCCAGGTGTGTAGTTGACACTGACCAAAGATGAAGTTTAGACGACCAAATCCCAAGGAGGAGTTCGAAAAAGTTCGAGGCATGGAAATGGCAAAATTAGAGCCAAAATGTCACCTTCACCTCTAAATTGCGAACTTCCTGTTGGGTTTGCGTCATATGGTCCCACAGACTTTTTTGTTCGTCTTGGGATGTGTGCCAGATTTCATACATGTAGCTCAAACGATGTGTTCGTAGGGCTGCATTTAACAAGGCATAGGTGGCGCTACAGAGCCATTTCCCAGTGCTCATATGTAAAACCATTAAAATACAAAATTTTTCACCAGACCTGGCATGTGTGCAAAATTTCATGAGTTTTTGAGCATGTTAAAGACCTCAAAAAGGCCCTTCTTTTGCCTGAATAATAATAATAATAATACTAAGAAACGGAGCAGATACAATAGGGCCTTCGCACTCTCGGTGCTCGGGCCCTAATAATAATAATAATAATAATAATAATACTAATAATAATAATAAGAAACAGAGCAGATACAATAGGGCCTTCGCACTTTTGTGCTCGGGCCCTAATAACAATAATAATAATAATAACAATAATAATAAGAAACAGAGCAGATACAATAGGGCCTTCGCACAGTCAGTGCTCGGGCCCTAATAATAAACAGAGCAGATACAATAGGGCCTTCGCACTTTTGTGCTCGGGCCCTAATAAACAGAGCAGATACAATAGGGCCTTCGCACTTTTAGTGCTCGGGCCCTAATAATAATAATAATAAGAAGAAGAAGAAACAGAGCAGATACAATAGGGCCTTCGCACTTTTGTGCTCGGGCCCTAATAATAAGAAACGGAGCAGATACAATAGGGCCTTCGCACTCTCGGTGCTCGGGCCCTAATTATAGCAAAAGTGCTGCCACCTGTCTGGCCAGAAAGAGCTGTTTATTTGGTAGTTCAATGAACAAAACTGCACACTTTCTTGTTTGCAGTTTTGTCTTGTTACACAATATTTTTAATTAAATAAAACAAACAAAACACTACATTTTAGGAAATATTAGTGGGGTTTTCGTGTTTGTACTACTTGGACACTAAAGTGGCCTCCAATGAGATGACGGTGCCAGAAGTGGCCCGCAGCTCATTTGAGTTTGAGACCCCTGCTCTGGAGAAAGAAAACTAGTCTCACCCTCTCTCCTAGTATGTAGGCTCAGCAAGAGCAATCACACAAAATGACAAAGGTCACAAGAAGATGCCAAGAAAAAATAAACTTAGCAACACGCACAATTCCTTGTTTATCTTCTAAAAATGTTTGGGAACTGCAATAAAAAGAACCATGTGTCTTCTGCAGACATTACCAATAAGTTTGATGTGTCACATGGCCCTCTTCCTATTGGAAAAACAGAAGTTGTGTCCAAGATGGCCGACTTCTAAGTGGCCACCATGGTCACCACCCATCTTGAGGAGTTTGCCCCTCATCACCAACCATTCCCATGTTATTACGGTGTATCCATATAAATGGCCCACCCTGTAGATCAACAGTATACAACCCCACAGTGATACCATATCAATTTCGAGTCAGTCTGATTTTGCCTTTCAAATTAATAGCACTTTCAAATTGACCACATTTGACTTACTCTTGGAACGATTTCGAAATGCTCTAAAAAGAAAAAATTATGGTTCCACAGGGTAATTCCACTTTAGATCAACAGTATACAACCCCACAGTGATACCATATCAATTTCAAGTCGGTCTGATTCTGCCTTCCACAATGACTTACTCATTTAACAATTTCAAAATGCTCTTAAATTGAAATTTGATGTTTCCACAGGATGTTAGATCAATAGTATCCAACCTCACAGTGATACCATATCAATTTCAAGGCATTCTGATTTCGTCTTTGTCAAAGTAACAAAATTATCTTGAGCAGCATGTACTGAAGGTTAGAGTCGTGACAACAGGGCCTAGTTTGAGTCTCCCCAAAACCATTTCCTGTGTGTTACTCTCCCCACTTCTCCCTCCCTTCCTGTCTTCTCTGTCCTATACACTGAAGACAAAAGGCCTCTAGTTGTGAAAACTCTTCCCCTTCATCATCTTCCCCTTCATCATCTTCCAAATCACCTCTCATCTAAAATCACCAGTATTCTCTGAGTAGAGAATCTTTTCACAATCTTGAATGATAAGGATCCAAGTGGGTAAAGTTTATGTATTTGCTGTGTTCTCCCCAATTTCAGATTCAGATTCAGAACACTGTATTTATTTTCAAGGGGCAATTAGGATCCTGACCTTGCCAACCGTACATACAATACACAAGCATCACATTGGGGAGACAGGTCAGGCTAGGTAGCTGGCCGGTCAGCAGCTGAGATGGTGTCCCTCGCTCTGCCAGGTGAAATAAACAGTCTTCCAGGTGTCCTTGCTTCGGATGGGAAGGAACAGTGTAAACACCGTCTGTTATCAGGGTGAGATTTGTTATGTTCAGCTCCAGCCTTGAGACCACAGCTGGCGCCGGTATGTTAGCCGCATGAAATGATGGTGGTTTTCTTTGGTGCCAACAATTGCATGTCAGTTTCACAGCTGATCTAACAGTCCATCACTCGTCTCTCAATCTCCAGTTGGAGAGCCATGAGCTTCTCCCAGAGGTTATCAAGTCTGAGAACTCACGACCGCCATGAGCTTCTCCAACATCTTATCCGTGCTGCGTTCAGTGAGAAGTCACGACCCGTCCCATTGTTTCAGTCACAGCGGGCAGCCTTGTGGGGTTTTGAACAGCTGATTCCGCTTTCTTTAATCTTCAGTAAGCCAGGGCCAAGCCAGCTCAGATCAACAAGAACCCTTTGCTGCTGTGAATGTCCGTGCTGCTATATTTCAGTGTCAGGCTCTAAATGTACAAATGGATCTGAGAAGATTTCCAATCATGTTTCTACTAGATTTACAGTTTGTTTTCATGTCTTCAGACTCAGAAGGTGGAGCAGGTGGAGCTTACAAGGAGTAAGTGCTGAAATAGAAGAAGAGTTGTGTTTTAATGAAGCTATTTAGTTAACCAATAATTGTATTGCAGTGAAGCTTCTGTCTGCTGCACTGCAGAGTCCACATTGTACACTGGAAACTCTCAGGTCAGGATCCAAACATATCATTAAATTATATTATTGTATAAACAACCAAGCTTTATAAAATTGGCAGGTGAACTTTTCTTTATCTTTGGATTGCTTAGGAGATTCTTAATTACTGTCGGAAGATTTTTTACAGTCACATATTTTGTTTTAATGGTAAAACAGAATTATTGTTCAGTTCAATGAGCAGGTAGTGGTGAGATTCATAATAATGAGGTATATTTGTATTAAAGATGACTAAACTTGAACAGTAGCTGTGTGAGTTACTGTGTTTGCTCATGTGTGCTGATGTTGTGAGTCATTTAAAGCTGAAGTAAACTTGTAATGAGTTTAATAGAGTTTCTGAAGTAAGTGTACTTGGAGATATTTATGTGTTTACTAAAGTCCAGGAGCAGGAGGCTGTGTGTAGCATAGAGGAACCCAGACCTCAGCTTTGTCTCCTGGTTTCTGTTGCTGCTGTTACAGTTTCCCCTCATCGTTCCCTCCAACAGTCTCCTCACTGTAACAAATCAAAGTGTTACTGTTTAGATTCACGTGTGAATGTTGCCATGTGCTATTAAAACTAAAAGCGATGTTTCATACACCCCCGTGGTTCAGTCACACAGTAACTGATGGTAAATAATGTTTGTGTTGAGCACATCGTACAGGTCAGCTGCTCCACACAGATCTCAGGTTTACCTGCTGGAACAGTTTGTGATCATGAAGGATAAACCTCACTTCCTCTTTCATACAGATGTGACATGAACAATAACACATTCATGAAATCCTTTTAGGAACACAAACACTACTAGAAAAATTTGCATTTCCTGCGAAAATGCTGTGTGGATGCCTTAACGCTGAAGCTGTCTGCTGAAAAGCTGAAAAAGATGAAAAGTTGCAAAAAGTTGCATGGTGGTGAAAAAAAACATGTCGCCCTGAGCAGGATTCGAACCTGGCTCTGCTGGTCTCAAGGCAGCTGCTCATGTCACTGAGCTAAACTCTCTCCCTCAAAAAAGAGGAGGAGAGACAGACAATTCTGCTCAAATGAGCAGAAGCTGCTGAGAATTGTGCTGATAAGAGGTGAAAAGGCTGAAAACTTTGCAGAAAAGAGGTAAATCAGCAGAATTTCTGCAGAAAAGAGGCAGAACAAAAGAGAGAACTGAAAACAGGTTTTGCCATGACCGGGATTTGAACCTGGCCCTTCTCGTCTCAAGGTAGCTGGTCATCTCACTGAACCAAACTCTTTCTCTCAAACACAAGATATGGAGAAACTGACAATTTTGCTAAATGAGCAGAAGCTACTGAGAATTGTGCTGAGAAGAAGTGAAAAGGCTGAAAATTTTGCAGAAAAGAGGTGCATCAGCAGAATTTGGGCTGAAAAGGGGTGAAAATTCTGCTGAAAAGAGTTCAATCAGCAGAATTTCTGCTGAAAAGAGTTCTGCAGAACTCTTTTCAGAATTCTGCTGAAAAGATGTTTTTGCTGAAAATAGCTGAAAAAGCTGGGATTTGTGCTGAAAAGTGGTGAAAAAAACTGAAAATTGTGCTGAAAAGGGGTGAAAAAGCTTAAATTTGTGTTGAAAAGAGTTTAAAAAAGTTTAACTGTTAACTGAAAGAAATGTTGCCATAAGCGGGATTTGAACCCGGGCCTCCCAGTCTGAGAACGGATGCTCATCTCACTGAGCTAAAACACAGGTCAACCCGGCAAGGAAAATCTGTGAGGCCACTGATAATATGGCAGAAATGGGCAAAAAATATTGCAAAAAAAATTCAATATCTCAAAAAGTATAGAGGTTATGAGCACCAAAAGTCATAGCCGGCATTAGCAGAAAGAGCAGAATTTTTTTAAAGTCTGAATATAGTATTTATACTATAACATAGTATTTCTTCTAAATCATAATATTTGAACCAAATGATAGTATTTCTGCCAAATCACAGTATTTCTGGTAAATCACAGTGTTTGTGCCAAATCACAGTATTTGTACCAAATCATACCACTTGTGACAAATCATAGTGTTAGCTGAATCTGTGCTAAAACACAGTATTATTAGTATTTATACTAAATAATATTTTTTCTTACAAATCATAGCATTTGTGCTGAACCATAGAAAATTCTGCCAAATCATAGTATTTGAGCCAAATCATACAATTTGTGCTGAAACATTGATTTATGTATGATTTATGATTTAGCAGAAACACTGGGACTTGGTAGAAATACTATGATTTACATGAAATACTTTGACTTAGAAGAAATACTATAATCTAGCAAAAAGTACTACAGCATAAATTCAGAAATTCTATCATTGAGCAAAATTACTAGGATTTAGCAGAAATACTATGATTTGGCACAAATACTATGTTTTAGCACAAAAAATATGTTTTGGCTCAAAAACTTTTATTTTGCAGTTATACTATGATTTGGAAGAAAAACTATGCTTTGGAAGAAATACTATGCTTTGGAACAAATTCCATGATTTGGCAGAAATACTATGAGCAGTAATAATATAACATAGCAGAAATACTATTATTTGGGTGAATGCTATTGTTTGGCACAAACACTATGATTTAGCACTGTACAGAATGGTGTACGTCAGTTTAATGCTGGGTGGTGCAATAGTAGCTATCCTCGGTCAGAAGGAGAGGCTGGCATCCAGGGATTAGATTACCACAGGTGGAGTTTATTGGCAGTCAGATGGATGTTACAGGGAGATATGGCATACAGTAGGAGGATGTGGAGGGGTGATATGTTGTGGTTTCTATGATTGAGAACAGGGTATACATTACAACATGAATACGGATTAAAGATTAAAGAAACTGGCAACAAATTCCTCCACTACAAACCAGTCTGATACCACTTCTTGCAGTGTTCACATTTACTAAGGCACTACCAAAAGGCGTCACAAGAGGGCACTCCAACACAAGAGATGACCTATGTACACTGATGCACTTAGTAACAGTCAGCCTCCTACTTAGCCACTACGTAATACAGCGATATTACAGTGTACAAATTCACATAAATATGATTTGGCAGAAATACTAAACTTTGGCACAAATACTATAATTGAGTACAAGTACTCTAAGATAACAGAAATACTATGATTTAGCAGAAATACAATGTTTTTGCAGAAACACTGTAATTTCACTCAAATACTATGAGATAGCAGTAATACTATGATTTGGCAGAAATGCTACGTTTTAGTACAAATACTATGACAAAGCAGAAATACTATGACTTAGAAGTAATACTATCACAAAAGGGATTCCTCAAAATACTATGAAATTGCAGTAATTCTATGATTTGGCAGAAATACGGTACTTCATACAAATACAATGCTTTGGTACAAATACTATATTTTGGTTTGAATACTATGATTTGCAACAAATACTATGATTTGGCACGAGTAGTATGATTTAGTACAAATACTACGAATTGGCAGAAATACTGTGACTTAGTAGTAATACTATAATATAACAGATAGACTGTCTGCAGCATAACAGTATATGTTTCAAACCTAGCCCTCCTGGGCTCAAGACGGCTACTCATCTCACTGTGCCAAACTGACTCTCACAAGGAAGGAGATGGAGAGACTGACAATTATGGTGAAATGAGCAGAAGCTGCTGAGAATTGTGCTCATAAGAGGTAAAAGGGCTGAAAATTTTGCAGAAAAGAGGTAAATCAGCAGAATTTCTGCAGAAAAGAGGGAAAGAAGCAGAACATTGCGCTGAAAAGAGGTGAATGAGCAGAATTTCTGCTGAAAAGAGGCAGAACAACCTGGTTCTGCTCAAATTCACCAATCAGAGGTACTGCTTCTGTCTGCTTCATCAGGCTGTTTACTTGTATGTATTTCTGCCATGTGGTGTTGACAAGAATCTGAGGTCCATATTAGAAAAGCTGCTAAAATCATAAAACTTTGCAGAATTGTAATAAATTAGCAATATAAATTACAGGTCTGTGATAGTGTATCAATTTGTAGTGAAAAAAAAATGTTTAACAAGGTGGGATTGAACCCACGACCTTTGAGCTGCAGAGCCGTGTCATTACTGATTGCGCCACCTGGAAAGGGGGCGGCGGTCTGAAAGACAGATACTTGAGCAGTCAGAAATAGATCGCGGTGAGAGGCGAAAAACGCCGTTTTTTGGAGTTACAAAACGTCGTGTAACTCAAAAACTAGGAGGGCTAGCAGCATAATTCTTGTACTGGGTGAATCAGCGGACTTTGGTGTATTTTGACTGCGATTTTCATAGCTCGTTCTACCTCCGTCGCGGAGATATGACGAGAGAAGAAACGGCTTCATTTCCAGAGTTTGAAGACTGAGAGAAGGACAGATTTCCACCCCTCAAACAAATGTAATTCATTGCTCAACGGTAAGATAATTGTAAAAACTGCTTCCACTGTGAGTGTCAGCAGTGTCTGAAGATATATTGGCACAAGCCTCATGTCCTAACTTTGCTTTGTTCAAGAGATATGGCGATTTTAAAATGCCTCCCGTTACAGAATTTCAGCTCTGAATTTCAAAACCTCCCCATAGACTTTGAATGGGGAGTATTGAGACCTTGTGTCACTCCGAGGCAAATTGCAAAAAAACGGTAAATCTCACAATAAAGATAGTGACATTGTCTGAAAGCCAGCAAAAATACCTACGTTTTGATGTATAATTTGTGGGGCTTGAGTGCAAATTGGGCCAGTAGCAAGAAGTTGTTTAGACATGAAGAGAAAATTCAGAACGGACCAGCACTCACTCTGACTTAATTGCATAGCAACCATAGCAACGCATGTATTTTCTGAAAAATCACAATTTTGCAACTGAAAACTTAAAGAGAGATAAGATTAAAACGGTAGAAGATCTGAAAAAGCTGAATCAGACAGGAATAGCCCAATAATCTGAGAACATTTTAAAGTTTGAATGGAGTTTCTAGGTGAAAGTATGACAAAGTAGTTAAGTTTCAAAGACAAGCAAGTTTTAGCAGAATTGTGGAAGTTTCCCATTCATTTCAATGGGACAAATTAAAGGAAAAAAGTGTAATATTTTAAAAAGTATAACAGTAATAAACACCAAAAGTCATAGCCGGCATTAGCAGAAAGAGCAGAACAGTTTAGAGTTTGAACGGAGAAAATCGGCTGAAAACTGAGGGAGTAGATAAGTGCCAAAAAGTGTACGGAAGCAACTGGAATATAGTGGAATAAAGAATAAAGAGAAACAGGAACTCAATAGTGTGGAAGCCCTTTAGGGCATCCACACAATTATAGACAGACACTGGACATGTTTAGCCTAGCTTAGTCCAAGGACTGGACACGGGGGAAACGGCTCTCATCACTGGATCAAAACATGAAAACAAATCTGAAGTAAAGTTTTGTTGAAGTGAACTGAGGTGGTGCCCAATGTTCCCTCTAAGCTGCGCTCGTGCGCAATTGCGCACTGCTGGCACGTCTCTGCGCACAGAAAATCTGCGTTGCGCACAAAAAAAAAATCAAATTAAAACTTTAACAATTGTGTTTTGCAGTGTGAGTCAGTAAGTGACTGGCTGCTCCCGTATGGGATTAGAACGATGCCACTTTATCCCATAGTCCAGCCAATGATGCGATTCACATTCGTATATACACAGCTACTCAACGTGGTTGACAGGCTATGACAGCGTCCTTATGTGCCGACACCGGTGTTTTAGCGAGCAAAGCGGCGTGGCTGATGTGGAGTGAAGCCACGTTAATGACAACGTGTACAACCATTGGAGATGTGAGCAGGACAGACGGAACAATTGACGGAAAAAAAGTGTGGACTTTATACCAGTTTTTAAATTGTGTTGATAGGACACGTAAAACCAGAGTTATGATAAAAATATCTGCAATGTTTGGTTTTCTTCCTGAATACTGTCGTTGGTTATATTTACTGCGGGAAGAAACGGTAAAAATGGCGTTTTATAAGGAAAACGCTCGAAAGCCTGTGAGCAAAAACAAAACCAAAATCCCTACCGGTTAGTTCTTTAGTTTTCCCCAGTTTAGGTTTGTTAACTCCCCGCTCTGCTCTTCCTGTTTTTGTCACTTTGTCACTTCTGTAAATAAACACTCACTCGCACCCCAGCCAGTACCTGCATTTTGGATCCTTTTTTCAATACTCCACACGACTGCTCCTCAGCCGTGACAAAACGGCTCTGGGTCAAAACATGAAAACAAATCTGAAGTAAAGTTTTATTGAAGTGAACTGTGGTGGTGCCTGGCAGGGAAAAGAGGAACGTTAAGACTTATTGTAAATATAATTATAAGTATAAAAAGGAACAACTAAAATGATCCAGCTAAAAAAATGAAATCAGTTCTGTTTCAGTTCATGAGCTGTTTTTTTTTTTCTTTACTGTTCCAACCTTTTATATTGAAATGAGCTGCTCATTCCTCTTTACATGACCTGCATAAAACAATACAGAGCACATCAGGCTGAAAGGAAACATCACAGTCCAGCTTCACTGAAGCTTTAAAGTCTCTGATATGAAATGAGAAATGAAGCAGCCAGAGCTTTTTCATGAGTGGAAATCCACTGTGACTGTGAGCAGCTGCTACAGCCTCCAGATTAGCCAGCAGCTCATCCTGCTCAACATTTTCTCACCAACTTTAATGGAAGTGTGATGTTTTCAGCTGGAGTGATGGTCAGGGTGGCCTCCCTCTCCTCTTCTTCTCCTCTTCCTCTTTCATTTGTAAAGCCACCTCTGCTGCTTTCATTCATGTGGAAGTCCTGTAGCTGAGTTTGGGAGAGACTAACAGCCTCGGCAGCAGAGGGGAGAAAGGCTGTAACACCACCACTTTATTCTACCTGTCACATCATTTTATCAGGAAACAGATATCTGCTTGTTTTACTATGTTTGGCTTGAAGAGCTAAAATGTAAGAAAGAGTGTGTTGGATAATCCGGCCCAGGATGAGGCCAAACTGAAATGGGATTAAATGTCTGTCACATATTTGAGCCTAATTTAAAAACATCCTCCATAAATATTGAGTAACAACTTGACTCTCATACAGCGAGACAAAGGCTACGTTCACACTGCAGGTATTAATGCCCAATTCTGATTTTTTCATCAAATCCATCTTTTTCTTTCTTGTCTGGTTGTTCACACTACAAATAAAATGTGACAGCAAACACGCTCTAGTGTGAATGGTTCGCAGCCCGCATGCGCAAAAGAAGACGTCACACACAACGCACTTTGTTTATGGAAGTAAAAATGGGGCTACAGAGCTTGATAGGTTTGTAGCTTAACCCTATTCGCTGGAACGTTGAAGGCAATGTAATTACACAGCAAGCAAGACACGAAGTAGGCAAGTTCTTTATGTTTCACGTGCACGGGAGAGAACTGGACAGGCGCCGTTCCTTCGCTTGACCTCAGTTGCTCTCGTCCGCTCTTCTGTAACACTGCTCTTTTATTGTGGTTCCATGAATATGCATAGGGTCATTAACATATGACCTCTTACATAGGTATGCATGTGAACAAAGAATACCCTGTGTGTGTGTGTGTGTGGGGTCAAAGCATGACCCCATATATGACTTCCCTAAACCTGCTGGCCTGGAAGTCCAGCAGTTCATCTAAACAAAAGGCTCTTATGCTTAACCAGATACAGAGTAGGTGTCCTCCTATACCATAAAACAATAAGACAAGGCACGGCCTCTCCCATGCTCCCAAGATGTGGGTGTTACTAGAGCCAGAACACTCTGGAATGCACACCAAGTTTGCAGACTATTAAGGATCAAACTTCTACCAATCTACAACTAATTATAAAACTCTAAGCATATATGAGTAGATATCTGTAAACATAAATGACAATCTGTCTGTGAAGGTTCTCAAATGACAATCAAAAATACAAATCTAACAGAGCTGGTAGGTGTTGTTGCAGCAGTCTATCAGTTTCTTCAGAATTGTCTCCCCATATGCTAATCAAGTCCAATACCTCAGTTTCTGTCCATTAACTCACTCCGTCTCCAGTTTCCCCCGCCATGCTTTCTCGTTTGTCTTTTCCGGTGCTGATAATTGGCATCTGTCTTGTGTCAGTGACATAAATGGTAAATGGCCTGTACTTGTGTAGCACTTAGTCCCTAAGGACCCCAAAGCGCTTCACACTACATCCAGTCATCCACCCATTCACACACACATTCACACACTGCTACATTGTAGCCACAGCCACCCTGGGGCACACTGACAGAGGCGAGGCTGCCGGACACTGGCAACCTTCCGATTACGAGGCGAACTGCCAACTCTTGAGCCACGATCGCCCCCTAAAAGATGGACTTAATGCGACATGACCTTTCAAATAGCAGTCGCTTTCTAAAACATCAGATATGTATCGGTAACACAAACATCAGGTTATCCTGCTGATCAAAGTCCAACACTGAGTTTGTAAAAACATGTTTGTCAATCATTTTGTTTGGTTTCTGAGGAAAATGATTCAATAACTTGCTGCTAATACACAACATTTCATCATATTTCCTCATAACCCTCTTTTGTCTGACCATTTGATCCCATTTGAATTTGCAATAAAGGATCCACAGAGTTTAGTGAAAATAATGACAGTAGATGTTTGTGTGCTGGAAGCAAATGAGTGTGTGATGTTCTTTCAGTGTTGCACTTTGTAGACGCTCCCTGAGCACTGGTCTCACAGCCAGCTGCACATAGAGACCAGTGTTGTTAGTCCAGGTCAGAAGATGACTTGTTGGAATGAAAATGAGCTTGTAGTTTGTCTGCTTTAATCATGTGACTGGAAAAAGGTGTTGGACTTCAAATATGTCCATTTCTTTCACACTTCACCTTTAAAAGTAAAGCCATGTGGTTCCTGGAAGGAAAAACACGACTTTTTCAAGTCTTTGTCCTGTTTTTATGATAAATGTACAACTTTAATGGGAAATATTCAGAGTTTTTTCTCGTTGTGTTTGTTTGAAGCTGCTTCCTGTTGCCTTCAGCTGTTTGGAGTTTCCATTTTCTAAACTTCTTCAGCTCTGAACAGATGATGAAACACTGAATGATTTCAAGCTCACACTTTGTCTAATAAACTTACATCTTTCATTCTTTATACAGATTGAGGAGCTGTGATTTGTCAGAGATCAGCTGTGATTATCTGGCAGCAGCACTGAAGTCCAACCCCTCCCATCTGAGAGAGCTGGACCTGAGTAACAACAACACCCTGCAGGATCCAGGAGTGAAGCATCTGTGTGGTTTTCTGGAGAGTCCAGGATGTGGACTTGAAACTCTGAGGTCAGTCACCATGTTTTAGTTGTGTTGAGATGGATATGATGTGGGTCAGTGGGCCCACAGACACCTCTAGTATACAGGAAGTCTTGATCCTTGACCCTCTGAGTCTGACTCAGTAGATAATGCAGAGTTCTGAGCTGATGTGTGTGAGGGGACTCAGACAGCCTGACACACTTTATGTCCATGTCTTCCCTGCTTGTCCTGATACAAATAAACATGAGTAGCCTTGCAGGTCAAATGTTATCAGTCATGTTAGTGCAGCTCTCCTCTAGATTTTAGTGCTTGTTAAACTAGGATGGTTTTAGAAACCTGGACCACAGACTCCAACGAAAGATATGACTTGGAAAGGCCAAAGTAACCTATTAGAGGTGTTTGCACTAACTTAGAATAATACTCACATTTAAATCTTTATTGTTTCACAAAGGGTTAAAAAGTGAATGTACACAGAGAGGTTGGTGGTGAGACGGGCACTTCCAGCACTGTAGATGTGTTCCAGCTCAGTGTTGATTGAAATAATCCGGAGAGCAGGATTGATTAATGTCACATCTTCATAAAGTTATAATCCACAGGGAAAACTGATATCTGGTCAACCAATCAGGTGTTTGCATCATATTGACTGATCTTCAGCCCCACTTTATTATCAGTCTCTCTCTCTTTCACATCTGAATAATCTTCACTTCACATTTCAGTCAGTTCAGGTTTCATTAGCACAGGGGTGTCCAAACTTTTTTCACTGAGGGCCACATACATAAAAATATAGGAGGTGCTGGGCCACTTACTAGATCCGGGTAAACACTTGACCTCCTTGAATCTGGCTCCAGTGCAGCATCAGTTTTCACATATATAGTTGTCCATTTCAGCTGTAGTTGCCATGGCAGCATAATCCATTTTAAACCAAACACCTTTCTCTTTAAACTCTTTGTCAATCACAGTATATTCAATACAATCCTCTTTTTCACTGAGTCACACACATTCAGAGATCAGAGTGTCCTGTGTGTGCTCTCATTCACTCACACTCACTCTCATATGACTGAAGTCTGTTTGTACACAGGCTAACCTCAAGAAATCACATGATAGGGTGGGGCTAGGTTTCACAATGAGCTCTCCGCAACCTTGGCTGATTGTGACCTACACCCATTTTCACACCTTGGCTCGTGTGATTAGGTAGAGGATCAACAGGGGGTTCATGACCCCCTTGGTGGACTCTCCCATAGGGCTTAAATCTGGGACTCTCCACCATTTGACCCTAGAAATAAAGAAGCTTCTTGGATGAGAGGTGAAACGTCTTCAAGAAACTTAAAGAAGTCCAGATGCCTTTTTTTCTAAGCTTTTTAGATGACTGCGAACCTTCACAGACACCTCATCAGTGTCGCTCTCAGAGCTACCAGCCCTTTCCTAAAATCACAAAGCTCTTCATTGAAATCAATGATATCAAATCTGGAATTAAATGAGTCCTACTCGTCTGCTGATTCAGCATCACATTCATCTTTGGTCCTTGTTCTGCATCCCCACCATGGACTTCATTCCTTTCCAAGCCAGCCTTGAGTGTCCTTTATTCAACTTGTGCTCTGCTTTACTTTTAGACCTGATTTTAGCTGCTTTATCTCTCTTTGAACAAGTGTATGTGCTTCAATCTTTTTCTTCTCTCCCTCATAACAAGACAGCTTCTTCTGCCTGAGAACATGTTTGAGTGATTATCTAATCTAGGTCTGTTTATTGGGGAAAACAGTTCCTGTTTTCAAAGTAATCCCCATTTTTCCCAGAAAGAAATGTAATTAGAATTAAAGCTGCAAGCAGCGATATGAGGGCCCTCGCACCCCCGGCGCGTCGAGCCAAGCCCAACACCCAAAACCAGCGCTTCCGATCTGATGTCACATTGATGGAATTCATGCATTTAACCACCAGCTAAAATTTCATCTCATTCAACCATTATTATAGTCGTCCCACTAGGTGGCGCTCTAACCATTACTGACAAATGGCATAACAAACATTTCCGAGCTCGAGTCTCATCACGCCTGCGACCTTTGGGAGAGATTGGACATTGTGTTTTTGAGCGACAGCAGGTTACTGCTTTTTGGCGAGTGATTGAAACTCCACGTGCCGCCATGACCACCCCGTTTCCCTGAACGTAAAAAGCTTCGCAATTTAACATCACAAAGGTCTGTAGATTCCACACACAGGAGATCGCGTAAATCTAATGAAATCCCTTGGAGGAGTTCGTCAAAGTATGAGGCCTGAAAAGAGGGGAAAATGTCGCCAAATTTACACATTAATTTTAAAATGGCTGACTTCCTGTTGGATTTGGGATATTGCTCCAAGAGACTTTTTTGTACATCTTGATATCTCCAATAAGCTTGCCAGGTTTCAAACTCATACATAAAACACAGAGCAGGAGCTGTTGTTTTGAAATTTTGTAGGGGGCGCTGTGGAGCCATTTTGCGCTGTTCAAGGAAAATGAACATATAAAAAGAAATCCCTCATCACATTAGAGGTGTGCGCCAAATTTCAAGACTTTTTAAACTTTTCAAGCCCCTCAAAAGCCACTTCATCTTTCATGGTGAACTGCGTTGCCACCAGGGTGCGCCGTTCAGTTTATAGTCACAATTTTCTCACTGAAGCATCAACAGGGACTGATGGTGATATTCACCGCTTTTGAGGTGGCCACGATGAACCTGTGAAAATCAGTACAACAAAATGAAAGACATGACATTTCCTGGTGCCACTAGGTGGCGCTCTACGTATTCCTGACAATGGGCATATCAATCTGTTCAGGGCGGGTCTGACATCATCCCTGTAAAATCTGGTACTGATCAGATTGGATTTCATTGAGTTACACTAATTTGTTTCTTCATGGCGAGACCTCAATGTTCGCCATGCTGCTGGGGTCACACCCTTCAGCGAAAACTCACAGTTTTCTCTGTAACCCAAGACCAACTCCTTAAGGCTTTCCTGGAGAAATTTGAGGCTGCAGATGTCACCCATTACAATACTGTACCCCAAAGTGTAAAACATGACATTTCCTGTTCCCACTAGGTGGCGCTGTCCCTGATGTCAAATATGGCAGTTGAAATATGTTCAGGGGTGGAGCCTTATCATATGTGTCCACTTTGGTCAAGGTCGGACAATGTATGACAGAACGAGAGGCAATAAGATTTTCATGGCGAGTCATCGAAATTCGCCGTGGCGCCACGGCCTCACAGTAACCCGAAAACTCAAAAGCTCCGCAATTTAACATGGCCCAGGTGTGTAGTTGACACTGACCAAATATGAAGCTTGTACGATGAAATTCCAATGAGGAGTTCGCAAAAGTTCGAGGCATGGAAATGGCAAAATTAGAGCCAAAATGTCACCTTCACTTCCAAATGGCGGACTTCCTGTTGGGTTTAGGACATGGCCATAATAGACTTTTTTGTGCGTCTCCGAACGTTAGATATGTGTTCCGAGTTTTATACATGTAGGTCATACCCATCTCAGGGGCTCGCGTTTCTCATTTTTCTAGGTGGCGCTACTGAGCCAATTTTCCCTGGACATGTCTACAGACATTAAAATACGTAAATTTTCACCAGACCTGACGAGTGTGCAAAATTTCATGAGTTTTTGAGCATGTTTAGGCCCTCAAAAGGCCGATTCATTTGCCGAAATAATAATAATTAAAGCTGCAAGCAGCGTTATGAGGGCCCTCGCACCCCGGCACGTCGGGCCACGCCCAACACCTACAACCAGCACGTCCGATCTGATGTCACATTGATGGAATTCATGCCTAGAACCACCAGCTAACGATTCATCTCATTCAATCATTATTATAGTCGTCCCACTAGGTGGCGCTCTAACCATTACTGACAAATGGGATAACAAACATTTCCGACCTTGAGCCTCATCACGCCTGCGAACTTTGGGAGAGATTGGACATTGTGTTTTTGAGTGACAGCAGATTACTGCTTTTTGGCGAGGGATTGAAACTCCACGTGCCGCCATGGCCACCCCGTTTCCCTGAACGTAAAAAGCTTCGCAATTTAACATCACAAAGGTCTTTAGATTCCACAGACAGGAGATCGGGTTAATCTGATGAAATCCCTTGGAGGAGTTCGTCAAAGTATGAGGCCTGAAAAGAGGCGAAAAAGTGGCTAAAATTACACCTTAATTTTAAAATGGCTGACTTCCTGTTGGATTTGGGATATTGCTCCAAGAGACTTTTTTGTACATCTTGATATCCTCCATAAGCTTACCAGGTTTCAGACTTATAAATAAAACACAGAGCAGGGGCTGATGTTTTGAAATATTATAGGGGGCGCTGTGGAGCCATTTTGCACTATTCAAGGAAAATGATCACATAACAACAAAGCGCTCATCACATTGGAGGTTTGGGCCAAATTCCAAGACTTTTTTAAATTTCCAAGCCCCTCAAAAGCCACTTCGTCTTTCATGGTGAACCGCGTTGCCACCAGGGTGCGCCGTTCAGTTTATAGTCACAATTTTCGCACAGAAGCATCATGAAGGACTGATGGTGATACTCACCGCTTTTGAGGTGGCCACGATGAACCTGTGAAAATCAGTACAACAAAATGAAAGACATGACATTTCCTGGTGCCACTAGGTGGCGCTCTACGTATTCCTGACAATGGGCATATCAATCTGTTCAGGGCGGGTCTGACATCATCCCTGTAAAATCTGGTACTGATCACATTGGATTTCATTGAGTTACACTAATTTGTTTCTTCATGGCGAGACCTCAATGTTCGCCATGCTGCTGGGGTCACACCCTTCAGCGAAAACTCACAGTTTTCTCTGTAACCCAAGACCAACTCCTTAAGGCTTTCCTGGAGAAATTTGAGGCTGCAGATGTCACCCATTACAATACTGTACCCCAAAGTGTAAAACATGACATTTCCTGTTCCCACTAGGTGGCGCTGTCCCTGATGTCAAATATGGCAGTTGAAATATGTTCAGGGGTGGAGCCTTATCATATGTGTCCACTTTGGTCAAGGTCGGACAATGTATGACAGAACGAGAGGCAATAAGATTTTCATGGCGAGTCATCGAAATTCGCCGTGGCGCCACGGCCTCACCGTAACCCGAAAACTCAAAAGCTCCGCAATTTAACATGGCCCAGGTGTGTAGTTGACACTGACCAAATATGAAGCTTGTACGATGAAATTCCAATGAGGAGTTCGCAAAAGTTCGAGGCATGGAAATGGCAAAATTAGAGCCAAAATGTCACCTTCACTTCCAAATGGCGGACTTCCTGTTGGGTTTGCGTCAATGGGCCCACAGACTTTTTTGTTCGTCTTGGCATGATACACATGTGTGCCAGATTTGAGACATGTAGCTCAAACGATGTGTTCGTAGGGCTGCATTTAACAAGGCATAGGTGGCGCTACAGAGCCATTTCCCAGTGCTCAAATGTAAAACCATTAAAATACAAAATTTTTCACCAGACCTGGCATGTGTGCAAAATTTCATGAGTTTTCGAGCATGTTAAAGCCCTCAAAAAGGCCCTTGTTTTGCCTGAATAATAATAATAATAATAATAATAATAATAAGAAACGGAGCAGATACAATAGGGCCTTCGCACTCTCGGTGCTCGGGCCCTAATAATAAGAAGAAGAAGAAGAAGAAACAGAGCAGATACAATAGGGCCTTCGCACTCGAAGTGCTCGGGCCCTAAATAGATGATCTAAGTGAGAACATGAGCCTTTAAAAAGGCTCTTCTGAGGCTGCTGCCAGTGGTCAAAGCCTCCAACAAAGCTCTGTAAGTAAATATGTGATCATAGCTTTAGTTTTTAAATGTTTATTCTACTTAACACAGATCAGGTGGAACAACTAAAATAAAATATAAAAAAACTAAACCAAAGAAGTAATGACTGCTGACGTCTGAAAAGTCTAAGTAATCATCAGTGTTGGGTCTAAACTCAGACCCCGCTGTATCCAGGACTTATTCCCGTGAAAGAAAAACAAGGCAACAGCGATTGATCATTTACTTGCAAGGAAGGCCTCGTCGGTATCTCAGCTCATTACGAATGACCCCAACGATGGCCTCCTCTCGCTGGCTTTTATTGACAAACTTCAAACAATAGTTTACAAAACACCTCCCCTCGCAACCCCCTTTGGTTACAGAGACAAGGCACTGTATGTATGTGTATGCAAGAATGTGTGTGTGTGTGTGTGTGTGTCCTCCTGCTGATCAAAGGGTCATAAAACATAAACAGCAGTAGGAACATCCTTGGTCATAAAGAGGGTAGTCTCCCCCACACCCAATGTATGGTTTACCATAGATAACACAGTGAAACCATACAAAGGGCAGGAAGTTTTACCAAACATCAAACAGACCTCCACAAGGATGTTGTCTGTGATAAAACACTTCAACCTCGCACCCAGAACCTCGAGAATCTGGGGATGGGAGGAAGAAAGAATTCCTTTCACAGAGTTAAAACAATGGACAAATGGTAAACATAAAAGTGACAAATGTTTAACTATTCACTCTAACAATCAGCACTCACTTTGTTCAATACTGAATACATTGGAGCACAAATTGTCCACATTTCTGAAATATTTCTGAGTGTAACTGTTACCAAAGTGCAATTTAGACCTGGCCTGTGGTTGTTATCTAAGTGATAATCATCAATTCTACTAAAACAAATACAAAATAAAGAAATTTGACACATTTTGTTGATACCAAAAGCACACTGAACAATTCAGTGTTGTTTTACTGCTGTTCTCTCTTCTTCTCCTCTGATTCTCTCCACATGTTGCTCTGCATCAGTGTTCAGTTTCCTGACAAAAACAAGATTAAATATTGCTAAATATAATAGTATCTCATTACACTTCAACATAAGTGTTTCATTTTTGTAATTGTTTATCTGTTATTTTTCAGACTGAGTCACTGTGACCTGTCCAAGAGAAGCTGTGAAGCTCTGGCCTCAGGTCTCAGCTCTCAGACCTCTAATCTGAGACAGCTGGACCTGAGTAACATTGACCTGAAGGATTCAGGCGTGAAGCTTCTGTCTGAAGGACTGAAGAGTCCACACTGTACACTGGAAACTCTCAGGTGAGATCAAGCATTGTTTTCTTTCATCAACTGACAGAATTATCAGATTAATAATAAGGCAGTCCTCTAATAAGAGGAGAAGTGGAGGTGTTTTGAAGGGCAACATACTCTTATGTTAATAAGACAGGAAGTAGTTCCTGGGAACTGCTTCCTTTGTTATTGTCTAAGTAGAAACATGATGGTAAAACAGTGATGAGTTTGCAGAGGTGAATCCACACAACACAACAATGCTGTTGCGTGCTGAAAGCAGACTTCTCACAGATTCTGAGACTGCAGGTTTCATCACTCTCCAACCAAAATTCACTTTTTATTATATCACTGAAATGCAGCCAGATGCTGCTCATTTTGCCTTTTCACTCTTTCCTGACATGCTTGCATTTCAGTACAGCTCCCATTTCTCTGTGTACCTGGTCTTTACCACTACACTTGCTGTCTATGGGACATTTCTTCTTTCACATAATGGTATGATCCCAGTCTGTCTCTTAAAGTGTTTGGCCACATGGTTTGCTCATCAAAATAAAATCTCAGCCGTGCTCACATTGATTATCAGCAAGCCTGAAAAATCATCAGTATTTGACATATGAAATTATCTCAAGGGCTGGATTTGGCCCACGGGCCATATGTTTGACACCCCTGGTTTACACAGTTTGGTATTTAATGTACGAGTTAGCTCTCAGCTAACTAGCAGACAAGCTAATTGCTGGGACAGCTGAAGTCAAACAGCAGTGAGAAATGAAAGACTGATTCTATTTAGTCTTGTGATGTGCAGCTTTGTTCAGAGCATTAAGGCCCAGCA
Organism: Oreochromis niloticus; assembly: GCF_001858045.2. Classification (NCBI taxonomy): domain Eukaryota; kingdom Metazoa; phylum Chordata; class Actinopteri; order Cichliformes; family Cichlidae; genus Oreochromis; species Oreochromis niloticus. Next base: position 130,560 of record NW_020327688.1, on the reverse strand, counting down.
AAGATTACTGAGGTCACAGAGTCACTGATGAAACCTGTGTGCTTATAGAAACTCAAACCAGATGAACCAGAATAGAAGGACATTAAAATGAAGTGTCAGCTACACAAAGGCAAAGGTATTCAGTTGTTGGTGTGAGTTATTTAAATGGAGGATGGAGTCAGACTTTAAGCTGCTGGACTAACTATATCCTGTTCTCCTCATAGAACCTGGATACACAGACTCACCTGTGACACAGTGACACACAGTGTGGCTACACACACATTAGAAAGTGGATCAGTCACACTTGTACAATCATTTGTAGTGCTGGGAAACCATGAACACTTTGAATCACCATTAATGGCTTTGTTACAGCAACATTCAACATGAGTTCAAAAGTAGTGTATTGTGTACTTATTTTAATAGTACTGCAGTATGAGAAGTGCAACATTCAGTGTGCAGATGTGAAACAATCAGGATTTTTAACAGCAGTATCCTTAACACAGTTCAGATATGTATCCAGCTGAAACATGAATAATCAAATATCAAATCAAGTTCTTGCCTCTGCCAGATATCTAGTTTTTTACAAAGTTCCCCTCAGAGTCCAGAGCCACCAACATACCTTTAATCAACAGCAAGTGAACATTTATAAATGTGTGTTTTCAGAACAGGAACCAGCAGAACTATTTTTCTGTTATCAGGCAGCAGCACAAACGCTCATCAGCTCATTTACTGTGCAGGACTTTGAGTGTGTGAAGTGTGTGTTTGTGCTGGATTTCCTTTGGAGAATCTCAGTCAGAAACAAGACAAAGAAAAACTCTTTCAGTCGTCCAGGTTGAGTTGACAACATGAACTGCATTTATCTTCCTCTGACTTGACATGTTCTTCCTCCTCTGCACCGAGCCAGCTGCTAAGACTCACAAGCTCACTGACATTTTCTGATGATAAAGAAACTCTCTTCTTCTGTACAATATGAGCAGCAACAGAGAACAAGCTCTCACAGGTACAGATGTTGCAGCTGTGGCCAAGTACATGTGCTGCATGTTTGGAGCAGCACTCTAATGGACAGGCCTCTGTACTGATGGTGGGCTCTGCTCTGTATCCACCACACTGTTCTCAGCTGAGTCTTCCTCCTGTTCACACTCTGATGAAGCACCAATAGGGCCAACTTTTTCTCTGGTGGCTCGGATGTTGTTGCTTCCACAGGTTTCCCTCCAACAACCCTCTGTTCCTTCAGTAAGTTCAGTAAGATCTGGGTAAACACTTGAGCTGCTTGAATCTGGCTCCAGTGCAGCAGCAGTTTTCACATATACAATGTTAGCATTTTGCTTGCGTGTCTCCAGGTCTGTTCTGAATGTAGACTTGAATTTGACCACGTAGGCGGGGTAGGTAGTTCAGTCACAGACCTGCAACAGAAACAAGAATCAAAGATTCAAATGACGCAGAGCATTCATGTCCTTATATACACAAACATGTCCTCTACATATTCATGCTGTATTTACACACACATACAGAGGCTGTTTGTCTCTCACACACAGACAGGACACTGAGAAATACATCATGTTAAATATACCTGCAGGCTTCCAGCTGTGCACTTTGTCCCTGTTAGCTGTGATTGCCATGGCAACCTTGGTGTTGTGCGCGATGCAGGGACGTGTTCAAAGGCAGACGTCTGGCAGCAGCATCATATTTGATGCACTATCTGTACTGAGTGTGCTGACTCAAATGTCCCACTGCTGTGCAACATGAATCACATGTTAGCACGTTTCTGTAACTCCCAGGTAACCATGGTTACCCAGCTACGTCCAGTAGTCTTCAGAGAGACCAACAGACCAACTCTGACGATAAGAAAACTCAACTTTGCTTCCAGATAACTTTAGTTGTATCAACACTGCCTCCTGGAACAGTTTAAAATGAACATGTCAAAGATCTGTACCTGTCTCCATGTTTCTGTCCCCGCCCCTTTCTTTCTGTCCTGGGTCATGTGAGCGCTGCAGTAGTATTAGGCCCACCCTCAATGCTCTCATTGGCTGAGACGCATAATGACGCCCATTTCAAGCCAGCACTGGTCAACATCCCTCCTGTGACCCATGGCTTTATATTCAGAGCCAGTGAGCACTTTCACAATAATCATGATTTTAAAAACTGTGATTAAAATAATTGCTGATGTTAATCAATTAATGAGTTAACGAGATAATAACAGGTTAAGTTGCCCTAATAATTAGACTTTGGTGACAAACTGATGTGATCTCCATGTTTCCTTTGTTGGACTGTGAGCGAGTGTCAGAACTGAATGTACTGAGTAACATGTGGAGTTTAAATATGTGTCAGTTCCAGTTTTAGAGCTCTAAAGTGCAGCTATCATGTTAGGAATATGTTAGGAATAGATAGTAACACTGAGGTCAAATCTTTATTTTACCACTCGCTGCATTCTTGATGTTCATGAATTCAGCAGGTTCATGATTGTCTGCAGCATTAATCTCATATTTCCATCTAAAGTGTTGAATTTGACTGTTTGATGTTCTTTATGATCTCTGGCACCAGTTCATCTGTAGGCCGAGCTCAGTCCATCCATTTAGTGAAATGATGTTTAAAGGTCTCCTTGTTCTGTGAGCGTGCACAGATCAAGAAGCAGAAAGCCTGGGTTAACAGAGAAATGATCATCACTGTGATGATGCTCATCATCTCTGACTGGGATTTGAGGTTTTGTCAAAGCAGCAAAGAAAGCCTGGCTATGTTGGACTGGGTGTGGAAGCAGCTCCCAGTTTGAGTTCAGGAGACAGACACCCTCTCTACTTTGAAGATCAGCTTCAAACTTTCCTTTTTGATAAAGCTTATAGTTCGAGCTGGATCAGGTGACCCTGAACCATCCCTTAGTTATGCTGCTATAGGCTCAGGCTGTTGGTGGACTTCCCATGATGCTCTGCTTTCTTCTCCACTCCCCTCTTTTCACTCTTGATGCTTTTATATGTCACTACTGCATGTCCTTAACTTTTGTCTTCTCTCTCCTTAGTTTGTGTTTTGTTCTTGTCTCTCTGAGCTCATCTCTTCTCTTTCCCCTCACCCTGCAACCAGTCATGGTAGATGCTCCTCCTGGAGCCTGTTTTCACTGGGAGGATCTTTGGGTCAAAGGGAGTTCTTCCTTCCCACCATCACCAAGTGCTGCTCACAGTGGATTGTCTGATGGTTGGGGCTTTATCTCTAATATTGGAGGCTGTTACCTTACTCTGTTAAACAGCTTCACATCACTGTTGTTGGTGGTAATTTTCACTTATAAATAAGTCTGTGAAGGTTCTCAGTCATCCAGGACATCGTAGACTAAGTAGCTTCAGTTCAGAACTGAAGAAGCTTCTCAGATGAGAGGTGAAACGTCTTCAAGCAACTCAAGAAGTCCAGACGCTTTTCTTTCCAAGCTCCTTAGTCACTTATAAATAAAGTTACATTGAATGGATGTAAATGGATAGATGTTATTGTGACAAAGAGAAAACAATTGTTGACAGATGGATTGTTGTTTTGTGTGTCTGCAGTCTGTCAGGCTGTCTGATCTCAGAGGAAGGCTGTACTTCTCTGGCCTCAGCTCTGAGCTCCAACCCCTCCCATCTGAGAGAGCTGGACCTGAGCTACAATCATCCAGGAGACTCAGGAATGAAGCTGCTGTCGGCTGGACTGAAGGATCCACGCTGGAGACTGGACACTCTCAGGTATGGAGAGAATGTCTGATAGAGGAGGAAGAGCTGGAAACTGTGTCCTTCACTCGCAAATGCGACCAAATTTTTCTGTGGTGCAACTAAAAAAAAACATTTGGTCGCACCTGTTTGGGTGACAAAAAAAAATCTCTGCAACTCTCCGTGTGGTCAACAACAGACACACATTATGCCCCTATCGTGGACTAAACCAATCAGAGATAGTCAGGGGCGGGACCTCTCTGATTGGCCGTGGTCCAGTGGAAAGTGCAGGTAGAAGAGGGAGGTGAGTAGCTTTAATAAGGCGATATCAATTCATTAACGGATTCCACACAAAGACGGAAACACAGAGCGGACCCGACGCATCAGAATCAGCTTTGTTTTTCTCGGCTTTCTCACCGGACGGCCCGCAGACGGACACGCTGTCGGAGCTTAGCGATTCTGATGCGTCGGGTCCGCGCTGTGTTTACGTCTTTTTGCGCTGATTCTGAGCTGCAGGTTTTGTCTCTCCAACCAAAATTCGCCGAGCCAAAAAGAAGCAGCAAACTGCGCTTCACATTTGATCAATGTCGTCATGAATTCCCTCTGACTTTTGCTGTTTTGCTTCCACCACGATAAAAATTACACTTCCTACACAGCTCCCTGTGTGTACTTCAAGAACAGTTTCCCGTCTCAAATCTCTGTTTTCTGGATTATTCATTCGCTTATTACCCACCAGTCTACCGTTGTTTACAGCGCTCTTTTTCTTTTTTCATGTAAATGACGTCCGACAAGAAAGCCTACTTTCTGCTGTTCAATACTGAAGAAATTTAAACTTCTTAAAATTATGCAAAATTGCAGAATATTGCAGAATATTTTTAAGGTTATCTGCTATAAAACGCCAGACCAGGAAAATCTCCTTCATGTTTTTCTGTGTTTTATTCTCAGTTACTTTCACACAAAGGCATCTGCTGTGATGTTCACAATTCTGATGAAGTCTCACATGTCTCAGTACTGATAAATGATCAGAATTATGATATTTCTGACTGTCTGAGGCTAAATTGAATCGAATCAGGACTTTGAGAACCGGAATCGAATGGATTATAGAAATCAGTGATGGTACCCAGCCCTAGTGAGCAGCCTAGGCCTGACAGAAGTGGATGTAGCTGTGGGTAATAAGAAAAGATGAAAAGAACTATTGATAACTTTTGTGTTAAGTTAAGGCCTGATCCGTGTGAAATTCATAGCCAGCTCTGACACGGTGCCATCAATCTTTGAATGCTGAAAAAGCAGCAGTGTATCCAGAAAACACATTATATGCTGCAATAAATGCACTGCCCAAGTGTCCCCTCTCCCCACTGTCTTTCAGCAGCAGGCAGCAGCAAACAGGTCGTCAGAGGAGTCGATGTGATGATTAAGTTTAACATTTTCTACAATATTGACAAAGCAATTTAAGCACAAGTTTGTTAGTTAATAATTTAGAAATGAATATTGTCTGTATGGACTTCCCCCCCAAAGAAAGTGCACATGTAAAACTGCGGTGTTAAGCGAAGCGGTTGAAAAATTTGAGTGCGCCTAACTTTTGTGCCGGTACGCTTAAATTTTTTAAGTTAGGCGTACCGGTGCGCCCATGTCAAAAAGTTAGTCTAGAGCCCTGCAGGGGCTGTTGTCCAGTTATTTCTGTGGTCCTTTGTGTGTACATTTGAAAGTGCAGGCGGATAGAGAGAGGTAAGCAGCTTGAATAAAGTGATATTGATTCATTAAATCCTGAATCGTCTCTTAAATATAAATATAGTTTGCCAGAAATGCCAGAATCTCAGGTTAAAACTATTTCAACAACCACCAAACAGTAAACGAGAGCAGGTAAACGGATTCCACACAAAGACGTAAACACAGAGCGCGGACCCGACCCATCAGAATCA
>NW_020327688.1:0-120000 GCF_001858045.2 Oreochromis niloticus | reverse complement strand
AGTTCTAAATTGGAAGATTATTGTGATCTTGAAATATAAAAATAAAATTATGTTATTGTTTTTTATCGCTTAAAATAAGCACTCCCATAAACCATACCCGCCGAAATGCCGTGCATTTATGGAGACTTTCAACCCCAGGCAGGCCAAGTATGGATCTTCGTTCGGATCCACATACGTATGTGAGCAGTTATTCTCCACCATGAATCATGGTAAAAACAAACACCGCTCACGCCTGACACCTGACTGTAAGCTGATGACAGCTTACAGTCAGGGTACATGTCCATGTGTGCATGCTGACTGTGCTGCTCTGACCCCCCTCCTCCTTTCAGGGTGGAGCCTGCTGGAGTCCGATGGTTGAGACCAGGTCTGAGGAAGTGTAAGTGTGTTTTTAATGTGATTCATGAAAACAAAGTAGCACACATTCAACCATCTTCATCATGTCAGGAGTCATCATCAAAGTGTCAATCAATGAACAGATGATGGATCAATAACTGCAGTTGGATTGTGTTTGTTCTCTCCATCAGATTCCTGTCAACTCACAATCGACACAAACACAGTAGACAAAAACCTCCAACTGTCTGACAACAACAGGAAGGTGACACATGTGAAGGAGGTTCAGTCATATCCTGATCATCCAGACAGATTTGATGGTTCTTTTCAGCTGCTCTGTAGAAATGGTCTGACTGGTCGCTGTTACTGGGAGGTCGAGTGGAAAGGATGGTCCGATGTATCTTTGAGTTACAGAAGAATAACCAGGAAAGGAAATAACCAAAACTGCTGGTTTGGATGGAATGATCAGTCCTGGAGTCTTTGGTTCAATGATACTGACCCTTACTCTGTCTCGTATAATAAAATTAAAACACCCATCTCCTCCTCCTCCACCTCTGTCTCTAACAGAGTAGCAGTGTATGTGGACTGTCCTGCTGGCACTCTGTCCTTCTACAGAGTCTCCTCTGACACTCTGATCCACCTCCACACCTTCAACACCACATTCACTGAACCTCTTTATCCTGGGTTTAGAGTCCACCCTGGTGCCTCAATGACTCTGTGCTGAGTTGAGTGTAAAGAGTGTCTCCTGTTAGAGAAACACTCTGACTGTTGAACAGAGTGTCAAAAATGACCCCAAATAGAAACAATGCATTTTGCTATAAACTCGGTTGTTATTCTTCAAAATCTTTAAAACGAAGAGTTGTAACATTACAAAAAATAAATAAAAATGCAAATGGCCTCATGTTACAAACATATTTTATGAGGAATACCTGGAATATGAATATATTACAACTTTGCATTTTGAAGAAAAACAATCCGTGGGGTCATCTAAGGGTTAAAAATTCATGTTCAGTTGTGTACTCACAATCTCTCATCAGTCTGTGTATTTAAGTCCTTAGTTTCCACTTGTTCACTGTCTTGTCATTAATGTTGTCTGCCGTGTTTTCAGTCCAGTCAGCCAGTCAGCCTTCTTATGTTCTGCTCGTCCTGTCCTTTACAATAAACCCCCTTAATCTGCATCGTGAGTCCTGTGTTTGGGACAGATTACTGATGGTGATGTTACTGCTTGCTTTACTTGTTAAAACTAGTCTTATTTCTCACACATTCAAATCTTTGTCTTTTTTTTCAGTCTTTCTCAGTCGAAATGTAGCACGAGGTGACTGATTTATCTTCATTGATTACTATTGCCACTCCTTAATTTGCTTGTAATGCACATTAATCATGAACATAAATATTTCATTTTTATTTTAATGCTGACATGTCACTTTTTTAAAAAACAATTTTTGTACTTTGGTTATTTAGACATAATTTATTATGATATTCTGAAAAATGAAAAACGGAAAAGCCACAGGACCGGACGACATCCCAGCTGAAATCTGAAAGATGGTTGAAGAGTGCCGTGGTACAACATACCTTGCGGCACTCTTCAACCATATCACAGTCGAAGACAAAGCTCCCCGAGCTTGGACATCGAGCATCACAGTGCCCATCTGGAAGGGCAAGGGAGACGTCACAGAGTGCACCAACTATCGACCAATTCGTCTACTCTGCCATGCAATGAAGATCTTCGAACGTGTCCTGGAAAATCGGATCTGTCAACTGGTCACAATCACCCCGAATCAATGCGGCTTTGTTAAGGGCTGCGGAACCATCGATGCCATACACGCGGCCCATTTGCTGATGGAAAAGCACCAGGAAAAGAACAAGACGGTGCACATGGTCTTCCTGGATCTGGAAAAGGCATTCGACAGGGTCCCCCACAAGCTGATTTGGCGATCATTACGAACTCATGGTGCCCCGGAAGCTTATGTGAAATGGACTCAGCTGCTCTACCGTAATGTCACAAGCGAGGTCCGATGTTCAGCGGGAACATCACCAGCCTTCCCAATTACCGTTGGCGTCCACCAGGGCTCGGCCCTCTTGCCCCTGCTGTTCACTCTCTGTATGGACACCGCGACAGCTGATCTGCAATCACCACATCCATGGAGCCTCCTGTATGCAGATGATGTGTGCCTATCAGAAACCGAAAACTGCCTAACCCTGCAAACCCAAAAACAAGCACGGAAAGACCGGCTCTCCGAAAACAGCATGTGCCTGAACATCAAGAAGACTGATTACCTTGATTGCGGCCCACAGACCAACAGTACCATCACTATCGAAGGCGAGCCGCTGACTAAAGTTGCCCAATTCAAGTACCTTGGGTCCCTTGTCACTTCAGACTGCGAAACCCTACCAGACGCCTAAAACTACATAATGATTTCACAATCTTTAGTTAGGGGTATAACGTGGCATAAGATAATATCTCTAAAAGTTTACGTGAAAAGGAAAAGACCATCTCTGAATGGAGGAGGGGGCTTACTCCGTGTCAACACAGCATGGATGAAGTAGCATCAGGTGAGTGGAGTCTTATGTGACAAGTGTATGCCAATCTATCTTAAGGCGAAAGTCTATAAGTCGATTATGCGCCCAGTGGCACTCTACGGGTCAGAGTGCTGGCCAGCGACGACCAAACATGAACAAGCTCTTCACACCATGGAGATGAAGATGCTGAGGTGGCCTCTGGGTCTCACACGACTTGACCGAGCGAGGAACGAAGATGTCAGGAAACAATGGGGAGTGACACCGATCACGGACAAGATGCGAGAGGCGAGGCTCCGATGGTACGGCCATGTTGTCCGTAGCGATAAAAATTCCATCGCAAAGACAGCCCAGCAATTAGATCTGGAGGGAAACAGGCCGCAAGGAAGACCAAAAAAGCGCTGGATGGACTGAATCAAGGATGATATGAAGGCTGTGAACGTTACACCAGAAGACGCCCTTGATAGGAAGAAGTGGAGGAAGGTATGCAAGATGGCGGACCCTGCGTTGCGGGATATAAACCGCTAGGAAGAAGAACCTATGATATTATGTACAAAGCAGTTGTCGTAGAAGCTTCTAACCTTAAAGGCAACATCAAAACAGAATGCATTGATTTGCAGCTCACATATCTTATTCACAAAAGAACATAGAGAACATGTCAAATGTTTAAACTGAAATTTATAATGGCAGCAGCACTTGGGGCAGGGCAACAATATTTACCCATACATGCTTAGAGTTTTATAATCGATTGCATAATGATAGAGGTCTGATCCTTAGCAGTTTGTAAAGACTCTGTGTGCCTCACAGAGCACTTTGGCATACACACATATCTTGGGTTCATGAGAGAGTCCGTACCTTCTCTTACTGATTTATGGTATAGGAGGACACCTACTCCATATCTGTTTGAGTGTAAGAGCCTTTTGTTTAGGTGAGCTGCTGGACTCCCTGGTACCAGTAGGTGGGGAGTCCAGCAGGGTCACATCTTGACCCCACACACACACCTACACAACACACAGACAAGGTATTCTTTGTTCACATGTATGCCTGTGTAAAATGTCATATGTTAATGAACTTATAGTCATGTAACCGCAGTAAAGAGCAGTGTTACGAGGGAGCAGATGAGAGTCCGACGGAGGTCAAGTGGGCGAAATCAACACTCGGCTTCGGGTCTCCCTCGTGCATGAGTAACACAAAGAACTTTGGTGACTTGCGTCTTGCTTTTGCTGTTGTAGTAGAATTGTCTCGTTCCAGCGAGGGGTTTGTGCTAGACAGACCCATCATTAATTGGTTGACATTCATCGAGGGGAAAAGAGACAGACATCAGCCAGGACTTACAGAAGTTCCTGTAGTAAAGTCCCAATATATGAAAATTCATCATCAGGCCGGTGGATTAGCCGTCTGTTTTTTCTCCTCAATGGATGAAGAATGACGGGACCTGAGACGCTACACGCTATCACACCAAGTAAGTGAAAGAGAGCGACTCTATAACCACGTTACTGGGTTTGTGTCCTGAAACTGGGTTTGGGTCCCATTACTGGGTTTGGGTCCCGAGACATTGCCCTGGGTTTGTGTCCCGAGCATCCGGTACGTGTCCGAGGTTTTAATGAAATCGCCCTGGGGTTTGGGTTCCAAGCGTCCCTTGATTGGGCTTTGCGTCGTGAAACTGGGTTGGGGTCCCGAGTGTACCGGTGTGAGTTCGAAGTAGGCCTAATTTGTGTTGTTGAGGATTTCGAGGATGGCAATGTTCACATTTTGGACAGAGATGACAGATGGTTTGAAAGAGGAGTGAAAGAACCCATCTATGTCCACTGTGAGCGACCATCTTTGAACAGAGGCGGTGGTTTATGACACCAACTGTCTGCCATCTATAGGGCTTTGGAGCGTGATGTCACTGGAGGTGGGCCACGCCCCCTTCCGCCATGACAGTTGGCTAGACACAGGATACAGCTTCAGCTATGGTTCGTACGTGTTGTGTTATCAGTTGCAACGTTTGATCACACGATCGTGAAGGCAAGAAGCTGGATAATGGGCTCTCTTTTCATCGTTTTCCATCCTGGAGGCAACGTGAGGGATCCCATGTATCCCATATTACTAAACAAAGACGTCAGGCTTGCATTGCAGCGATGAGACGAGCGGATCGAGTTCTGTGCAATCCCCAGCTTTTTGTTGGTTTGGTCTCCGCATCTTCTTTCCGGTGAGTTCTAAATTAATTAATATCACTATTAAAATGCTTTTAGTGTTATTTTCAATGTGCTGAGGTCATAGATAATGAGATAAAACATGCTAATGTGTGATGCTGCAGAACCACGTCATGTCATCATGTCGACTGAGTAGCTTATGATTTAGCATTATTGCAGGCAAACCAGCATATGAAATGGATGTAACAAATCCAGACTGGGCACCAACACTGCTCATGGGCCTCTAAAAACATACTAAATTGCTCTCATTGTACACTAATCCGCACATAACTTCCAGATGAATCACACACCTGTCATGTGCACTAATTTTATCTTACAGGCTTTTATGCAGCTGCAGAGTCTGAAGGTGTGCCCCGTGCAGAAGTAATCGATGAAGATCTGACAGAAGAACAACAACAAAATCACAATGTCATAGAGGCTGTGGACAGCAGTTGTGTTGGACAAGTGGAGGTTGAGGTACCAGCTGCAAATGTGGACAGTGGTGATCGGACAGACAGCATCACGGAAGCTAAAGGGCAGACGAAGGATTGTGTGTGCAATGAAGAGGGCAGAGCAGAAATAAACACAACACTGCTTGACAAGATTGTTAAGGTTTGCTGTGTTTTGGTGAATATGTGCCCCAGTGTGGTTGCCAAACCAGCGCCAAATGAAACTTGCTCTTGTTGAGTATTCATAAAGCTGTTGTGTTGCATGTGTAGTTCATTGTAAATAATTGTACTTTGTGTGAAGTAGTTTCAATAAAACAGAAAAGAATAGTATACATGTTTGTTTTTTTATTCTTGATCTTATCACATGTACTTAGCAAGTACATAAAAATGAAATGCAAACTACTTACATGGCAACACACAGCTGGCATCAATCTTGAACCACAAAATGAAACATTACAGGCTATTTAGAGCAGCACATTGTTTGGAGAAGTATTTCCCAACAGGTTCAGGAAGACACACTTTAAGAAAGAAGTCTTGTGCTTGCTTTAAACGTGGTTCCCAGAAATCCACATCAGGGAAGATGCGTATGACAGAAGGTCTCTCTATGTCCACACAACGAGGTCACAGTGCAGTTTCATTCAGTCGTTGTGAGTGCAGTACCTGATACACACAAAAACCAATTTTAATAAAAGGTCTGTAATGAACCAAGGCTAATATAGATGGGTTGGCTGTACATGCAAATCAAAAACTGTAACAAGGAAGTTGTTTAGAAAGTTATCAAGTTCAAACCGACTTACCTTTCAATTTTTTCAAAGTACCGTCTCTTGGCGTCTGGGCGCAATCGGTCGCGATACAGCCCTTTGTCTGTGGAGTCAGCGCATACACAGCAAACCAGTTTAAGAATTATGCTTATTATTATTAATAAGAACCTTCAGACTCTGCAGCTGCATAATAAAAGCCTGTAAGATAAAATTAGTGCACTGGATTTGTTACATCCATTTCATATGCTGGTTTGCCTGCAATAATGCTAAATCATAAGCTACTCAGTCGACATGATGACATGACGTGGTTCTGCAGCATCACACATTAGCATGTTTTATCTCATTATCTATGACCTCAGCACATTGAAAATAACACTAAAAGCATTTTAATAGTGATGTAAATTAATTTAGAACTCACCGGAAAGAAGATGCGGAGACCAAACCAACAAAAAGCTGGGGATTGCACAGAACTCGATCCGCTCATCTCACCGCTGCAATGCAAGCCTGACGTCTTTGTTTAGTAATATGGGATCCCTCACGTTGCCTCCAGGTTGAAAAACGATGAAAAGAGAGCCCATTATCCAGCTTCTTGCCTTCACGATCGTGTGATCAAACGTTGCAACTGATAACACAACACGTACGAACCATAGCTGAAGCTGTATCCTGTGTCTAGCCAACTGTCATGGCGGAAAGGGAGGCATGGCCCACCTCCAGTGACGTCAACTCCAAAGCCCTATAATCCAGTTTTGAGTTCCCTCCCCAAACGCCTTAAAGCCCACTCACATCCTGGGCCATCTGACCTCAAGAAATTGCATGATAAGGTGGGGCCAGGTTTCACAATGATCTCACCCGAAACCCTGGCTGAGTGGGACCCACACCCATTTTCACACCTTGGTGATTAGAAGATCATCAGGGGGTCCTTTTGTCCCTCTTTGGGGGGAAACTCCCACTGGGTTTAAATCTGGGACTCTCCGCCATTTGACCTTAGAACTGAAGAAGCTTCTCGGAGGAGAGGTGAAACGTCTTCCAGCAAGTTAAAGAAGTCCAGACGCTTTTCTTTGCAAGCTCCTTTGACACTTCAGTGTTTAGTTCAGTATTTTGTGTTTTTGCACTTTTGCAATCTAAATAAATCACTCTTTTTCTGTTAAGGTCTTTTCCTGCTGCTGTTGTCTGCATCACTCTACGCATCCCTGAGTCTGCACATCACTCATGACACAGTGTAGCTTTTTTGGTCTGTTCTTTTACTTAGCGTTAATAATTTTAAACCAAATTAATTTTTTTATTAATTTTTTTTTTTACCATAAAGCGTATAAAAGATGGACAATGAATTTTTGAAGTACACTTGTGCATGTACACATAATATAGTCCAAAAAGTGTAAGTTTGGCTTTGCATTTTTAAAAAGTTTACAAACTTACACTTTTTGGACTATATTATGTGGTGATATTGCAGTATTCAAGCATCACAGATATGTACAAAAGACAAGATTATAAATTCTTAACAATCAAATATATATTTGTGAATAAAAAGAGTTTTAATTGTGCTTTCTTTTATGACTGGTCTGAGTTTCAGCTTCGGACTGAAGGTCAGACGTATCACAGTGTTCACTTAGTCCTATGTGTGAAGGGACAGTTACTGTGTGTGTATATGTAAGCATTTAAACACTGAATATACTAAAATTAACAGTATTTTGTCTAAGGCTGCCATTGTAGGAATTCATGGCACCGAGACAAAAACGTGGCGCACAGTGTGACATCAAAATTGGCGCAGACCTTTGACGCTGCGTTTTCTCCGTTTTTCTCGTCCACACATAAATGCAAAAACCGAGTTTTCGAAAATATCCACCCTGGCAGGCGTTTTTAGAAATCTAGATTTTCAGTGACCAAAAACGCTGTTTACGTGTGGACGAAACGTGCAAACGCAATTGGTAGGTGAGCGTGCAACGTAAAGTTTGAATTGAGTGCGAATTGAAGCGGGTGCTCTCCAATCATTAAAAGTAACAAAGTCCTTGAACACATTTATACAGTTACCATTACGGTTATCAATCATATATCACAGATTTAGAATTTTTTGTAGTACTAAGCAACTACAGAGCGAAAGTGTGGTTCAAGCGCCGAGGCGACGGCAAGAACAAAGGAAACCTCGAAGCGTTAAAGCTAGCTTTGTAAGGGAATATAACGAAGAAATTATGAAACGAAAATGTTTTCTTTGTTGATATACTTTGTTCGCAGCGCAATTTATTTGTTGCCGGATTGTAAGAAGTATACACAATTTCGGGCTCCCACATTTTGTGGGAGCAATGTAAGTAACAGTAAAAAGCTTGTTAATGTACAACATTAACGAGTTTTTTACTGTTATTCAAATGCAAACATGGAAATAACGAGTAGAAAAAAATAATTCATTCTTACCTTATACTAATCGTGGTGCAGGCCAGTGCAGTGCATGAACTGATGCCTTCTCTGGTCAATTCCGCTGAGAGTAAATCAAATGTCCCGCTCTACTGTACAAGACAATGAATACCTGGGGGGATGTACCAATGTGAGAGGGGTGCTGCGGAATAGTCCAAGTGATCGCTGCTTTAATTTCCCGGTCAACTATACATAAATTGCACGTAAACACGATTTTTTTAAAGCTGGTGAACTAGACCAAGTCATTGATAACAAATGAACAATAAATCTACTTTCTCTGGTACTTTATACCCGATCAGTTGCAATGCAATTTAATGCTCAACTACAAATCTATGGTTTTTGATGGTGACCGGAGCCGAATGATCGTCAACTATAAATAGATGTTTTCTTGACGTTGTTGTTGTCACCTGGTCGACTACAAATAGATCAAATATCAATGACACAAAAACAACGGTAAATCAACATTGTTACAACGTCCCTATAGTAAGACCGTCGGTTTACCACAGTATTTTAATGTTGTTACAACATTGGCATTTCAACCCCGACCATATACGACGGTTTGGATGAAAAATCAACATAGATTCAATGTCGTCTTGCTATCTGGGAATTCCCCCTTCTAGTGTCCAAGTGAGTAAGTGATGTGTGGAGGAGATGAGAGATGGCATCGTCTGTGGAACGATTTGGACGGTAAGCGAACTGTAGTGGGTCCAGTGTGTCTGGTAGTGAAGAAATGATGAAGTCTCTGACCAGGCGTTCAAAGCACTTCATCACTACTGAGGTGAGGGCTACAGGGCGATAGTCATTGAGAGAAGCAGGGTGGGGTTTCTTCGGGACAGGAACAATGATGGGCTCCTTGAAGCATTTGGGGATCACCGACTGAGATAAAGAGATGTTGAATATCTCAGTGAACACAGGAGCTAGCTGGTATGCGCAGTGACTGAGGATACGACCTGGGATCCCGTCTGGTCCTGCTGCTTTCCTGGTGTTCACTCTCTTGAAGGCTCTCCTCACATCATGCTCGGAGATGACGAGCATGTTTCCGGTGTTGGCAGTATCTTCCTGTCTGCAGCCTTTAGCATCGTTAGCGTCTTTAGCTGCAGCCTCGAAGCGAGCATAGAAAGTGTTCAGCTCGTCTGCCAGAGTCACCTCCGCGTTCGTCATACTGGTTGGTGGTGCTTTATAATCCGTTATTGTCCTTAATCCCCACCACAGGCTCCTAGAATCACTCCGTTGGAGTTGTGACTCTAGTTTCCTCCCGTAGCGCTGCTTTGCCTCTTTCACCGCCTTCCGCACGTCATATGACGCAGCTTTGTACGGGTCCATGTCCCCCGTCGCGAGTCCCATGTTGTAGGCAGCGGTGCGGGATCTCAGAGCGTCGCGGATGGTTTTATCCACCCACGGCTTCTGGTTGGGAAACATTGTGATAGTCTTTGTCTCCACGGTATCATCCGCTAGTTTCCCGATGAATCCCACAACCGCTTCCGTAAACACGTTGACGTCATCATCAGAGCTGTTTCTGAACATGTCCCAGTCCGCGTCGTCGAGTGCGTCCTGTAACGCGGCTACCAATTGGTCCGTCCAGCGCGCGACCTTCCTCTGAACCGGAACTTCCTGTTTCAGCCTTTGTTTGTATTTTGGCATGAGGAAGATAGCGGTGTGATCGGATTTGCCAAACGGAGGGCGAGACTGTGCCTTGTAGCCGTCCTTGACCGTAGTGTAGCAGTGGTCCAGTGTCCTTTCACCTCTGGTGGGGCAGGTGATATGTTGATGAAAGTTCGGCGCTGTGTGTTTGAGGTTGTCACAACAAGCGTGGCGTCCCGGTGTTGTGTCTGGTGCTGTGTGAGTGCCTCATGCAGCTCGCATAAGGCAGTGACCGTGTCCGCTTGTGGTGGAATATAAACGACACTTATACCCAGTCAACACACATATGTGGGGCCCAAATAGGGAGCAGCAGGGCTAATATTTGGGGCCCACTTGGGAAACCCAACTGGGGCCCAGCTAATTTTGTCCTCAGTTTCCATGGTGGCCCCAAATGTGTTTGCCCACATAGGTTAATGACGGGCCCTGGATGGGCCCCAAATCAGGCCCAGCCAAAAAACAAGTGTGGGACCCAGATGGGTAGGAGTGGGTCTGATAGTTGGGGCCCATTTGGGTTACCCACCTGGGACCCAGCTACTTTTGTCCGCAGTTTTCATGGTGGCCCCAAGTGTGTTTGCCCAGATGGGTTAATGACGGGCCCTGGATGGGCCCCAAATCAGGCCCAGCCAAAAAACAAGTGTGGGACCCAGATGGGTAGGAGTGGGTCTGATAGTTGGGGCCCATTTGGGTTACCCACCTGGGACCCAGCTACTTTTGTCCGCAGTTTCCATGGTGGCCCCAAGTGTGCTTGCCCAGATGGGATTTTGGATAATACAGTAAGCTAAAATTTAAATCACCTGTACAACAAAGTCAGTTATTCTTTTTTATTTTACAATACTGATTAATATACTATACAAATAATTTTTTTGTTTAGAGAACAAGTTGACAAAAAAGGTCCCTAGTATACACAAAACAATAGCAAATCAATGTTATACAGTTTAAAAGAAAACAAAATGCACTGAAACACAGCTTCTCACTCATTTACTGATCCATTGGTCTTGGAAAAAAAGTGCATTTTTTCACAAATAACATCAGATTTGAAATACTACTGGAGTTGTTTTGAAGGTGGGGCTGATCAGGTTGTTTGACCTCCTACGTCTTCAAGTATGCTGCAAACCAGAGAGAACATGTACAAACATGCTGGTATTGGTGGCTTGTACAAGTTGTCTTGGAACTGCTTGTGAAGGAGTTGAGGGTGGTGGTAGCCGAACAAATGGATGAGTGATGTTCTGGTGGGGAGTTTCACTTGAATGTCTATTCTCCATTGCTGATGGTGATGAGTTCTCTGGCTGTTCCGCAGCGTTGTCCCAATCCTCATCTGAGCTTGACTGGATCACTGGCCTTAAAATGAATTTTAAAAAAATATTAAAAAACGCCACAAACAATTTAGTTGGTTAGTCCTACAAACTAAAAAAAAATAATTAATGTATAGTCCGGCATCAAAAGGAGTCTAAAACTGATTTTTAAAAGTCAAAAAGTTACAAAGTGCTATTTTAAGATCATATAAAAATCTGGTGAGCAGCAATGGTCTACTAATGATGCTGTCTGTTTGTTTTTGTTTTTCTTATAATCACCACAATAAATTGTTGCTTTTAAGGCGTTTTTAAGAAACATAATTACCTCCTTTTCCGCTTCCCTTTTCCCAATCTGCTTCCAGAATCCGACTCAGTCTGCAGATCAGAGGTTGCTTCAGACCTCCGCAGTTTCACCCTGGCATTTTCGTATTTTTCTGTAAATTTTTGCCATACATCAACAAAATGTTGTTAGTGAAATTACAGGGAAATCTTTTGTTCTGTCTTTAATGACAGAATATTTGGTAGCAATAAACAAAAATGCTTCTTACCAGCTTTCCCCAAGATGCGAACTCTGTACTGTGACCAGTTTGCATCTGGAGTAACTCCATCCTTTACAGCCTTATTGATATTGACTCTCCCTGGTGGCCAGAAACAAGAATCTTCCGCTGGTCCTGTAAACCACTTGCAAGGAATTATGGATACACCTCCACCATCCAGAAAATCAACAACTGCAAATGGTAGCATGCTGGGGAGAAAGCAAAAAGAAGCCAACTAGTACAGCAGTGGCAATGCCACATATCCAGACTTCAGTGGCAAAAGCACAATTTTCTGTTTTAATTCATCAAGTAATACAAGATGCATTTGTTTAGACAGATTTGAAACAAAGTAAATTCCAAGGCATGTTGAGTCCAATGGATAGCTGAAAAAGGCATTACAGTTTTCAAAGACCTGACACAGTGCTTTGACAACTTGGCAATCCTGTAAAATGTTTGCCACAATAAGAATTTTCCCCCCTACATTGAAACAGTTATCTCCCATGGAGCAAGAAACATATGTCTGTCCATCAGTGTATTTTCTGTACTGCTTAAAAGTTCCAAGATCACTTGTTATTGGTCCAGAGTTATGAGGCTGTTTAAGAGGAGAGGGAACAGACATCCTCTCTTTTCTTTTCTTCTGAATACTTTGCATCTCATAGACGCGCTTGACAATTTGTTCCACAGGTTTATGATCATAGTAAAAGGAGTTGGCACTGTGGCCCTAACAAGACCGATCAGTTCTGCTTAAATCCGGTTGTTCAGTCTGACGTCACTGGCCGTGTCTGGGCCTAAACTCTGCTGCAGGTCCATATATCAAATGATCACTGTGGCATTACTGAGAGTTAAAACACTGTCTAAAGTCTTTCATCTTTAATAAAATGATCAGCGTTCTTCTCTACCAGGTGTAACAATTGAGTTTAACATCCAGGCATCCATGAAAACGGAATTTATGACATTTAACAGAGTTAGAAGTTAGCAGGAAGTTAGCTCGCTAGCTTCCATCTAAATACAATATAGCATGTCCTGACTGCAGGGGTTTAGAAACAAATTCAAACGTACAGCTCTGCTGTCACTTCCAACATAAATGAAGACAGAAAACTAAACAGCAGTGACGTTTGTAGGGTTACTGAAGTTTGGCTAGCTGGTATATAACGATGTGCTACGTGACCGCTAGCGACACAGCTATGTTAGCATAATATAAACAAGCTAACTTTTTTCCCACTCGATAAAAGTTAACGTGAGTGTTCTCAGTGGTCAGGAAAAAATGTAATCGCATGGCAGGATGCTGTAAACGGACCAAACTTCAACCAGGAGAACAACTGAGATAATCCATCCACAATACGAGGTTAGTTATTCATATACTGCTGCATGGGCTGTGCTGTAGTTACATCGTAAGGTTTTAAAAACTGAGCTTAAATAAATGATTAGCGGTAATAAAAGCCGAGGGAGGTCAACGGTGATCACTGAATGTTTTTAGGAGCTTTTTGAGATTAAATAGAAGAAAATACAAAGCATTAAACATGTTAACAACACAAAAGCCATATTAAACGCAGACTACTTTAGGCCCGGAAGTAGGATTCGTCGCGTCATCAATGAACAACCGGATAATCAGTTTCCCTCATGTACAGAGCTTGCACAACAGTAAGAGGCAGATTCTAGAGTCAGTACACTATTTCTGATTAAGTTCTCACTAAAACAACTACACATATAAAGTTGCATACTAAAGTGTGTATTAAAAAAAACCCCAAACAAATCAAGATCACCTATGTTTTATTTGCTTTTTCTGGAAAAATGAGAACAATGGCAAGAAAAATGATGATATCTTCTACAGAAATAGAGTGCTCACTGATCTGCCTCTCTGACTGCTGTGCATGCTACTGACACAGGGGCAAAAGCTGGGGACTAGTTGCTCATGGCCATGGCCTACCCTCCTCACTTAGCCGTGAGGAATGAAGCTAATAAAGACAACACCAAAGCAATTTTGGTTGCTCTGATAGTGAAAATACCCTCCCATATTCCTCTTAAAAAATTAGAACTTCGTTAAATAGGTCTAATACAGTCCTTTATTAATACTAATCATAGAGAGAAACCAAGATAATGTTTAAGTACAACTTGATGTTAAGTATACGCAGTAATTAATTTTGGTGCTAGTTAAGCAGTATACAGGACACCAGACAATGCTTTCAAACTGTGAAAATTGGCTAAATCCAACATTACTTAAAAATTTCAACTGCCTTGCTTGAGTGCTAGCAAAAAGTTCGCCAGCAGTTGTGCCATACTTTACTTTGCAGCATCATAACTTTGTAAACATTTCATTTATACTTAGGGATTCAAATTATGTCCAAAAGTTCTTACCTTTATTGCAGAAAATAAGTCCGTAGCTCAAAGATGCACTTAATCCAAAAATTGCCAGCTTAACGGTCAGCTTTGTCCAAAGGCGCGAAATGAAGAATGTTCCCGAATGGAGGGGGTGGGGACGGGTTTGAGAAAACCTCGTGATATTTCATGAAATAACGCGAGATTTCGAAAATCACTCCTACATGGAGTGAAATTTTTTTCCCACTCAAATGTAAAACCATTTATTTTATTTTATTAAGCGTCTTACAATTTGAAGTCACATCTGTTCTTTGTGTTTCACTTATATTAATATATTTTACATGTATATTTTGTTATTAATTAAATATACATATGCTGCCTCTGGCATAATTTATTATCAGTTATTTCATCTTAATTCATGTTTATACTTACACATGACTAATAATTATACTTAACTAAGGTCGTTAAACTCAGTTGCTTGTTCATGCAACTTCCCATATATTACCCATATGGTGCCCATAGAACATACCCCATCTGGGCTGGCTCAGGTGGGTCCTACATGGCTAACCTAGGTGGGTCCCAGATTGGATGCCCATTGTAAGCCCATCCCCACTTGGAACCCCCATAGCCCATGTGGGGCCCACATACTGGTGTTTACTGGGTAATGACCGATGTAAACTCGAGGTAGATAAAAAGGACGACACATGATGGACAGTAGTTCCAGATTTGGTGTGCAGGAGCGTGTGAGAGGAACAACGTTCGCACTGTGGCACCGATTGTTGTTCACCATTAAACACACACCGCCTCCCCTTGACTTCCCCGAGTCCCGTGTCCTGTCCATGCGGTGAACCGAGAAGAACTCGGCCGGCTGGATAGCGTGGTCCGGCACCGCTGGGTTCAGCCATGTCTCGGTGAAGCAGAGGAGATTGCAGTCCCGAATGTCTCTCTGGAACTTTATCCTGGCCCTGAGGTCATCAAGATTCTCCAGTGACTGGACGTTGGCAAGCAGGATGCTAGGCAGAGGTGTGCGGTGTGCACGAGCTCTCAGCCTGTTCTTGACGCCGGCTCGTTTCCCTCGAGGCCGCCGCTTCGCGTCTCGTCCTTTGTTCTCCCTCAAGATCTCACTCGGCCAGCTCGGATCCGGAGTTAAAAACTTTGAATTGTGAGTACATTGTATACCAATAGAAACAAGAGTGTCACTGTCATACCTAATGTACCCAATGGTGATGATTTTGCCAATTTAAAAACGCTGAAAACTAACTTAAAAAACAAAAACAAAGAAAAGGTGGTAGGAGCAGTCGTGACGGCAGCCGACCTCACCGGCGCCATCTAAATTAGTAATAGTTATTAACGGTAACACACATCACATTGTTAAAATTGAAGGAAAAATAGTATAAGCATTAGCTAAGTGTAACCTAGTGTTAAAAAAGGGATTAAAAGTATAAATATTCATATTCTCACAATGGGTATAAATATGGATAAAAAGAAGTTAAATATAATAAATACGAATAAAAAGCATGTAAACATAACTTTAATTAATATGTAAGTATGTATATGTAATATATAAATGGTGTGGGGGCAGGACTTAGTCCTGTGGAGTGTGTTTGTTAGATCCACTGAGCAACCAATCAGTGGCGAGTCTGACCCTCCCCCAGTCTGTGTGCGCTGCTCAGACACCTGTGTGTGCCTTCGTGTGCCAGTCAGATACGCCAGAGACACAGACGGTGAAAGGTCCGTGTACCCGTGTGGTGAAGAAGCTAGCTGGATAGCAAAAGTCCTGTTTTTGGTGGAAATAGTAAGCGTGATACCGTATTCCAGAGGCCGTGAGCCAGCGTGAGCACTGTGAAGCCCCGTGTAGCATTTGTTGCTTCACATGGTAAGTCCCAGGCAGTACACGTGCGCTAGCATAGCATGCTACTTGCCGCTAGCTCTGATGCTAACTTCCGCTAGCCGTTTTGTAATGAAAGTGCCTTTTCCGAGGCTAAAACAATTGGCACTGAGTCTGCTGCACTTTAAATGAAATGTTCTTTAAAGGTTCATGTCACATTACTGTGGTATTGATGTATGGTTTTGTGCAAAGTTGTTATCTTAGCACATGTTCACTTTTCTCATGGTGCTAATTATAGTTCTGCACGCTGAGTATTAGCAACGTGAAATTAAGTGCCTTCACCTGCACTTTACTTAGCTGAAACTTGATAAGTCTCAAGCCAATGTGTATTTTTAATGCACTGCTGAGCTGTTTTGTATTATTTTAAATGTGTGTTTCCTATGCACTTTTTCCCTTTGAAATTAGAATAATTTGTTGTACAACATAGAATATTTTGAAAGAAATTTAGAAACACTACAAGCAACTAGTAGTAGTAATATGTTATAGACACGATAGCTTAAATGTTGAACTACTGTGTTCTGACCTGGTCCCCAGGTCAGGTTTTTTCCTTTGCTTATTTGGATTGGATTGGTTTTGAGGACCTGAGAAGAATCGAGGATCCCTTTTCCAGTACTGGATGGCGAGCCCAGCCCAAAGAGCCGGATGAACTGGTAGATTGTAACCCGACTGGTTACAAACACACTGAATGATTATTGAACATTGACAGACTGAATTTGACTTTAAAAAGAAAGACACAAAAGACAATATATCCTTGGGTCGACAATTTGTGGGGTTTATTTTATTTTGTTTTATGAAGCGCCCTCTACTTTTGTTAAATGTGCACAAGCTGCTAAACTTTAATAATTGCTAATAAATGCAATTGTGTTTTTTACACTGTGTTCAAGTCTTCTGTTGTCATACACCCTTGGCTCCCACGAATCTAGAACCTGTCTGATCTGGCCCAAATTTCCCTTCTGTCCTCGTACTGTGGTTAAAGGTAACTACACTGCCCGTACTACATGCAAAGAAGGCAAGAAGTAGCACCACCAGTGTTACATAATCATATTGTTAAAATGCAAGAAAAAACGTTGTTGGCATTAGCGGATAAATTAGCATTACCTAATAACAGCAACCTACTTAGCATTAGCTGCTCATATTGTTAGAAATCAAGAGAATATGGTATTAGCATTAGTTGACAATGCTTATTCACCTAAAATTAGCATTAGCCACTAATAGTAGCCTATTTGGCATAAACTTCTTAATGCTAAATAAAGTTAATTAATGCTAAATAGGTTTAACTGAAATGAAAGTAGTGTTAGCATTAGCTGCTGATATTGTTAAAAAGTAATAAAAAGTAAGATAAAATATTGCTAGCAGTAGCAGATAATGCTAACACACATGAAATTAGCATTACCTAATAATGGCAGCCTTCTTAGCATTAACTGCCCATATTGTAATGATGAGAGGGAAAAGAGTTGGCAAAAAACTTGCCAACTCTTTAACGGATGATGCGGATGATGCTAATTCACGTCAAATTAGAAAATATGGTATTAACATTAGCTGGTAGGGAGGGTGATGCGTCGGTGAGTGCTTATCAGTATCAGTATATGTATGTGTGTGCGTGTCCAGAGTTCAGCTGAGACCGTGTCCTTCGCCCTGCCAGGCTAAGTAAACAGTCTTCCAGCCAACCCAGGTGGCCTTGCATGGAATGGGAAGGAACAGACTAAACACAGTCGTTATCAGGGTGTTTTGTTCAGCTCCGGCCTTGCAGCTGGCGCCAAAGGGGTATCCGTATAAGTGATGTTATTTTTTTACTTTAGTGCGAACAGCTCATATGAATTTCAAAGCAGTTCTAGTCCAACACTGGTCTCTCAATCTCCCACTGGAGAGCCGCGAGCTTCACCATACTTGCGTTCTGTGATGTTATCACTTCTTGTGCTCAAGGAGCCAATTTTTGAGAACTCATGGCAGTGTGCCTCCCCGAGATGTCATCCAATTTTGCGCCCAGAGATGTTATTCCGGGCTAGCCCTTCCGAGATGTATCCAGTCTGCAGTCAGAGATCTTATTCTGAGTATTCACAGCAGCCGTAGCCTCTCCAAGATCTTATCCTGACTCAATGAGCCCATTTTGAGAACTCAGGCCTCTCCCATCGTTCCAATCCTAGCGGGCAGCCTTGTGGGGGTTTGAACAGCTGGTTCCGCTTTCTTAATTCTTCGATAAGTCAGGGCCAAGCCAGCTCCGATCAGCAAGAACCCTGTTACCATGGTTCCGAATAGGTAGATATCTTCACCACTCAGGCTCACCCAAGCCCAAACTTCTCGTTGAGAAAGGGGTGTCAATTGCATGTAAGGACCAGTTGATCCAATCCATAATTCCTCCTTTAGGTTTTAGAGAACAGACTGTGAGAGAGTGTTCCAGGGAAAATACAAAAAAAAAACACGAGACTAGACAAGGACATAATGATAGAGGTTTGACTGGTAGTAGTCTGTAAAGACTCTGTGTCCCTTCCAGAGTGCTCTGGCATGCACACACAACTTGGGGTTATGAGAGAGTTCGTACCTTCTCTTACTGATTTATCGTATAGGAGGACACCTACTCTGTGTCTGGTTAAGTATAAGAGCCCTTTGTTAGGGGGACCGCTGGACTCTTAGCACCAGCTTTGGGGTCACAGGGTCACATCTGGAACACACACACACACACACACATACCTACACTATGCACAGACTGGTACTCTTTGTTCATACCTGTGTAAGACGTCTTATGTTAATGAATTATGCATATTCATGTAACCTCAATAAAGAGCAGTGTTACGAGGGAGCAGACGAGAGTGACTGAGGTCAAGTGAAGGAACGGCGCTGTCACAGTTCTCTCCCTCATGAATTGTCTGGTTCCAGTGCTAGACGACCCATCATCAGCTTTTTCAAGCTTTGTACACTGTTACCAGTACGTGGTACAATCCATTTCCAGATCTTGTTGTCTTTAAATCTGTGAATGGATTGGCTCCATCTTATCTCTCTTTAACAAAATAATCCAAGCAGAGCCCTCAGGTCTGCAGATAAGTAGCTTCTGACCAGAACTAGCCGTAAAAACAGAGGTGAGTTTTATCGATCGCTGCAGCCAATCTCTGGAACAGTCGCCCTTCACATCAGCTCGTCACCAACACTCGACATTTTTAAAACCCGGTTGGAAACACATTTGTACTCTGTAGCCTTCAATTCTGACGAGTCTTTATAGTAATTACTGTGTATGTTTCCTATTTTATCTCTACTCTGTGCAGCACTTTGACTCAACCTGTTTTTAAATGTGCTGATAAATAAATGTAGATTTCTTTGAATCAAACAGTGGAGCCGAGCTTTGAGCTCAGTGTGTAACAGTGTGTGTGTGAGAGCCATGTAATGTCCATGTGTGCATGCTGACTGTGCTGCTCTGACCCCTCCTCCTTTCAGGGTGGAGCCTGCTGGAGTCCGATGGTTGAGACCAGGTCTGAGGAAGTGTAAGTGTGTTTTTAATGGGATTCATGAAAACAAAGCAGCACACATTCAACCATCTTCATCATGTCAGGAGTCATCATCAAAGTGTCAATCAATGAACAGATGATGGATCAATAACTGCAGCTGGATTGTGTTTGTTCTCTCCATCAGATTCCTGTCAACTCACAATCGACACAAACACAGTGAACACAAAGCTCCAACTGTCTGACAACAACAGGAAGGTGACACGTGTGGAGGAGGTTCAGTCATATCCTGATCATCCAGACAGATTTGATGTTTGGCCTCAGCTGCTGTGTAGAAATGGTCTGACTGGTCGCTGTTACTGGGAGGTCGAGTGGAGAGGAGAGGTTTATATATCCGTGAGTTACAGAAGAATCAGAAGGAAAGGAGGCAGTGCTGACTGCGTGTTTGGACACAATGATCAGTCCTGGAGTCTGTACTGCTATAGTTGTGCGCCTCGTTATGTCCTCCACAATAACAGAGTAACATCCATCTCCTCCTCCTCCTCCTCCTCTGTCTCTAACAGAGTAGCAGTGTATGTGGACTGTCCTGCTGGCACTCTGTCCTTCTACAGAGTCTCCTCTGACACTCTGATCCACCTCCACACCTTCAACACCACATTCACTCAAACTCTTTATCCTGGGTTTAGACTCTCGTCTCGTGGTTCCTCAGTGTCCCTGTGCTGAGTGGAGTGTAAAGAGTGTCTCCTGTTAGAGAAACACTCTGACTGTTGAACAGATAGTTCAGTCTGTACATGTCTGTCTCTTTCACTCAGAAACACATTTTCAGATTCATGGATTCAATCAGTTGATGTTTGAAACTCTTCTAAATGATTCTTTGTAAACTTCTTCCTCTTCAGTCCTTTAAAGATGGAAGTTCCCATTATTCCAGGATCCACATGTTGGTTAGTTAGTTGTTTGATTGGCAGCCGAGCCTCCTGTGAGGAAAAGCCAGAGGCTGCCAGTGACGTAGCCGATATTAACCCCGATTCTTTTGTCCCCATGATAGAACAGAGAAAACCCACTCATAGTGTGTTAAAACATTTATATTTCTGTTTATTTAATCATCTTCCTGAAGAGAGAGACCCGTGCACAGCCCCAACGCCAGTTGCAGGATCTCTAACATTAGAATCATAAACTGTGTCTCACATAGGTGTTATTTTCCGGCTTCCTGTATTTATTAATATGCTGTACAGCTCTACACTTCCTGTTTTCAGTCTGGCTGTGCATTTAGTTTGTGAGTCAAAAGTGGCGTTGCTTTACAAACCTTCATGATTAAAGTGCATAAAACAATATAATGAGAAAATAAGGATACTAAGGATATTAATCACATGACAGTTCTCCTTTTCGTGTTTTGTAAGAAACACGACATAATTCCTAATTCATCCCATTAAATTTACTTCAATTCAATCCAGTTCAATTTTATTTGTATAGCGCCAAATCACAACACAAGTCGCCTCAAGGCGCTTCATAGGTACAGAGAAAAACCCAACAATCATATGACCCCCTATGAGCAAGCACTCTGGCACAGTGGGAAGGAAAAACTCCCTTTTAACAGGAAGAAACCTCCGTTAGAACCAGGCTCAGGGAGGGGCGGGGCCATCTGCTGTGACCAGTTGGGGTGAGAGAAGGAAGGCAGGATGAAAGACATGCTGTGGGAGAGACAGAGGTTAATAACAGATTAAATGCCATGTTGAGGCTGTTCTCATTTTTCTCACCAGTGCACCAGTCATACTCACGGATAGATTTTTTTGTTCTAAAACCTTGGGAAGAATTCTATTATCTACAACTACTTACAACAAATGAACAACCTAGCCAACAGTATAAAAGAGATTGATTGCTTATATGCAGAAAATCCAACACCAGACCTCTATAAGAGAAAATTATTACTAAATTCAGAATACAAAATTCTGTTCATTCAGCAAACAGAATGTTTATTTTTCAAATCAAGGCAAAAATTCTATGAACATGGGGAAAGAGCCGGAAAACTTTTGGCACATCAAATTAAGCAATCCATATCAGCTAACACGATTTCTGAAATCTGTAAAACCTCTGGAGAAAAGACGTCCAATCCGAAAACCATTAATGACCAGTTTAAAATGTTCTATTACAATCTTTACACTTCAGATCCGGTTGATGAAAAAAAGGTTGCTGAAATGCTTGATAGATTACCGATTCCACAAATATCTGTAAATGACAGAACAGAGATAACCATTAGTGAAACTGTTGAAGTAATTAAATCACTGCAAAGTAACAAGGCACCGGGACCTGATGGTTTCCCTATTGAACTATATAAAATGTTTATAGACAAACTAGCACCAATACTCAAAGTTGTATAGCAGGAAATATTCTTTCAAGAGAAATTACCGGATACTATGAAACAACCCATAATTTCTGTGCTGTACAAAAAGGGTAAGGATCCCTCACAATGCAGCTCCTACAGTGAGGACATGGGTTGGCTGTAGCTCAGGTGGTAGAGCAGGACATGGGTTGGCTGTAGCTCAGGTGGTAGAGCGGGTCATCTACCGATCGGAAGGTTGGTGGTTCGATCCCTGGCTTCCCCAGTCTGCATGCCAAATATCCTTGGGCAAGATACTAACCCCAAATTGCTCTCTGGTGCAATCATCGGAGTATGAATGTGTGTGTGAATGTTACTTAGCAAAGCACTTAGAAAAATGTGCTTGTGTGAATGAGTGAATGTACAAGTTGTGTACAGCGCTTTGAGTTCTCAGAAAGAGTAGAAAAGCACTATGTAAGAACCAGTCCATTTACCATTTACCGACCGGTGAGCCTCTTAAATTGTGATTACCAAATTCTCACAAAAATCTTAGCTAATAGAATCGATCTTATACTGCCAAAAATTATTAATCCTGATCAAAACGGCTTTATACCAGTCATTTTATAATATGCGCCGCCTATTTAATATTTTATATGCATCAGAACCAAAAGAAAAGTCAGAAATAATAATTTGTCTTGATGCAGAAAAGGCCTTCAACCGTATAGAATGGCCATATCTTCATGCGGTCCTAAATATGATGATTTATTGCTGTATATAGCTAATCCAACGGCATCAATCCCTAAATTGCTCAAGGTATTAGACCACTTCGGACGCATATCTGGATACAAATTGAACTATTCAAAAAGCCTACTGTTCCCTATTAATAACATAGAGCAAGATTTCTCTGCCTTCCCTTTTAAATTAGAAAAAGAAACGTTTAAATATTTGGGAATAAATATAACCCGCACAATGAACGAGTTGTGGATTCATAATTTTGACACTTTGTTAGAACAAACATCACAAGATTTTAAAAAATGGGCAACACTTCCAATCTCATTAGCAGGCAGAATAAATATAGTTAAAATGGTAGTCTTACCAAAACGTCTCTATGTTTTCCAAATGGTTCCTGTTTTTATAACCAAATCAAGTTTCAAAGATTTAGACAGATTAATAGCAACATTTATTTGGAAAACTTCAGAATAGAAAAAACATATTTGGAAGTACCAAAAGAGGCTGGTGGGCTAGGGTTGCCAAATTTTATCTTTTACTACTGGGCAGCAATATCACCAAATTATTGCACTGGAAATATGTTTATGAGAACAGCGAGGGTGAGGCTTGGGTAAAAATGGAACTGATGTCTAATCCACTTCCCCTCCTAACCTCATCCCTAGCTCTAAATCAAAAACAGAAAATAACAAATCCAGTTGTAAGAACATCTATTAAAATATGGCTTCAATTCAGAAGGCACTTCTGTTTGCAACAGGTTAGTAATTTTTTCCCTGTTGCTTTTAACCCTTTTTTTGCTATCCATTTCAGATAAAGCATTCCAAATTTGTCATAATAATGGTTTGAAGTTTTTTTTTAAAATTTATTTTCAGGAGAAACTTTTGACACCTTTGACGCTCTGATGAGAGATTACAATATACCAACCTCACATATGTTTAGATACCTGCAAATACGAAGTTTTGCAAAAGCATTGTTTCCTTCTTTCCCCTACCTACCTCCTAAAAATCAAGTGGATACCATTTTGGAAATGGATCCTTTTGGCAAAAGGAGAATCTCCGTCATATACAAACTGATACAGAGCTTAAGGCCTATTACTTAGGAAAAAACTAAAAATAATTGGGGTGGATTTATCTGATGATGAGTGGAGATTTTGTTTGAATCGTGTACATACGTCCTCCCTTTGCATTCGCCACGGTTTAATTCAGTTTAAAATTCTTCATCGTCTTCATTTTACAAGAGAGAGCTGATTATTAGCTCATCAAAGCACAAAACAAAATCACCTACCTGGTTTGCTCTAAGTGCGCTGTTACAAAAATAATGAGCCCCCTTAGACATGTCCATGTTTAATAAAACTCCCTCTATTAAAATAAGAAAACAACCCAAACCTAACTGACAGAATCAACCCATCACTAAAACAACAACCTCAAAAATCTTAAACACAGAAAAGTTTGCTTATTAATCTATCAATATGTTGTTGGGATTAGAACTTCAGGGCTACAAAAGTTTTGCCCTACTCTTGGTTTAATTAATACTTACATAGTCTGAAATCAGACTTAAATCACTCCCTCTGTTCATTTTCCCCACATCATATTTCAGTGGCCTCAGGTTCTCCAGCATCCTGAGACTCTGAGGTCAACTGACATAATTTCACCTGCTCAATATACAGAAAATCTTGTTAAAAGCCACACAATTTGCACACCATCATCACTAAATTCTAAATTTCTTTTCTAAAAATTACTACACTCTAAGTGACTTGGACAAGACGATAAACAGAGTCACACGCTCAACTTGCTGTCTAATCTTCATGAGCTCTCTTGTATTTCTAAGGTTAATGCATTTTCTGTTTGTGTGTGTGATTTTGTACATGTTTCTTTTTACAGTTTTTCAGACTCCTTCACAATTTTCCCACTTAAACAGTCAGTTTTCTCTTTCCCAGGTTTGCTAACCCAAATTTTGATTTCCTACATTAAATAACAGCATTCCTCTGTGTTCTCACCTCCTGCTCCGCTGTCCTCTCTCACTTCAACAGTCCAAACAGGCAGTTCTCTTTCCAAGACAGAATCCACTCTTGGGTTCGATCTCCTCTGTGTACACATGGCTGCTGTTAATGCACAGGTTGTTCAGGTCACTGTTGCTCTTCTGAGTGCGGCCCATCAGTGATAACGGATCCAAAGACACCTTGCTGTCAGAGCTGCCGGTTCGTTTGTGTCCCAATTTGCATTTCTTCTCAACATCAGGGGAGTTGACATTAAGACCAGATGAGCGGCTGCCACTCAGAGATGAATTCTTCTCGGGCAACGTCCCCAGTGTGGACCTGGACTGTGAGATGTTACGCTGCAAGTTTGATCTTTGGGCAAAGAGCTTTTGAGCTTAGATTTCTTTTTCTCATCCATGTTATTGCTCTTTGGAACTGCATTCCTTGTCTTCAGCCAGAAGTGAGAGCTCGCTTGTCAGGTTTAGTAGCACATGGCGCTTGAAGCGAGATCGATCAACTGCAGACCAGACAACAAACGACGGAGGCCCCAGAAAAGTGCAATCAAACGATGAGTTTATTAGCAGCGGAGAAGACATATCAGGATATGTCCTCTGACAAAAATACATGTGAAGAACATTTTAAAGCACTGGGGTATCCGCCCCCCCATGGCGTCAATACAAGTCAAGAGTTCATCACGTACAGTCAATATCTTGTACATCTTTAATAGTTATAAACAGACATGGACCAGACATATAACTTCCTGTTTCTGCAACACCTTCCATGCACAATCATGGTCTTAAGCCTTCAGAGTGTCTGAGGGCTGGTTATTGCCTCCCGTCATCTGTTACCAAGTAGCTAAAAGGGCAGCCAGTTACAAAAAGGTCAAAGACACTTGGGCCTGCGCTCAGGCCTGTTGCTAGATTTATGTATTGTAAGCATGCATGCAATCAACCTGCTATGTTCTCATCCTCCCTCAACATGTATCACCTGGACACTCTCACCAGTGAAGCTTAAAACCCTTTTGGACGGAACATCAACTCTAAACAAGCACAGTTATGCATTGTGTATAGAATGGTCATAAGTCAACCTGTGAATAGAAAGGTTAATGTAATAACGAACATAATAAATGCAATATGAACCCTGATAAGAAATATTCCTGTAAAGATAATACTGTAAAACATCTTATTAATGCAGTCATCATAAGGCAGATTATATAATAGCAATAAAAGAA
Source organism: Oreochromis niloticus (assembly GCF_001858045.2). Classification (NCBI taxonomy): domain Eukaryota; kingdom Metazoa; phylum Chordata; class Actinopteri; order Cichliformes; family Cichlidae; genus Oreochromis; species Oreochromis niloticus. Next base: position 94,007 of record NW_020327688.1, on the reverse strand, counting down.
TCTCTGAATCCCAACATTCCCTCTTTTGACATTCCAACCAGGAATGTCACCACACTTCGTGTTGTATCACTCCCTGTCCCACTCTACGGGTTCTAAGTTCATCTGGTAGATGCCCTCGACCCAGCCAGGGTTCACAACCCTAGCCATAACTTTTACCAACACTCCTCTGACACAAGGAATGATACCACAACCAGCGATGACCAACATTCCCAGCAATACAGCCAATGAGCATATCACTGACATAGCCACACCTTTCCATTGTCCAAACACAGATGTCATCCAGGACGCCAGCGGATTTTCGATACCTGAGTGCTCATGCATTGTTTTAGACAAAATCTTCAGACCCTCCAGAGCTCAGGTTACTGAGCCATCTGGGGCAGTATTATTAGGGATAAAAGTGCAGCACATGTCTCTGAACATGGCGCATACGCCTCCTCTCTCACGTCAAGGGCCATTTGATTTTGCACTCCCATCAGCAAACTCGGACCCAATTGTTCTTCAAACCCCATCATGGCGTCCCTGGTGAGGTTAGAGAGTCTCAGCAGGTTGTAGTGAACATAATTAATGCAGTATAGTCTTTACCTGGTTACCAATCAGCATGAGTGGAGCTCCCAGTCGCTCTGTAGACAAACGTGGCCTAGCTGAAGCACAGGCAACCTAATCAGATACATGTTGTTCTCTAGCATTTTGAGCCACCCAATCAAGCCAGAGGTTACTGTCCTTGAAACCGGTGGCACGCTCAATCAAATCCTTAAGCTTCAGTCTAGAGTAATCTGTGGTCAGAAGTACTCTCCCTTTTGGCTCCTATTCCTTTTGATCTACTGTTCTCGAAGTTACTATCTGATCAGTCAGAATGGCGATTGAGCTTTCTGCGAGCGGCTTAGACTTTGGATCAACTAAATTTACCCTAAGCATATCATGGGGTGATTGCAGACCTGTACATCATACGCTCTCCAACTACTATTAGCTCCTGTACACTTAATGACATCACACAAATCAAACGTGAATGAGCTGGTAGACCCTTTAACTAGGGATGCAACGATACCAATTTTTTCAAACCGATCCGATACCGATACTTGGATCTGAGTACTTGCCGATACCGAGTACAAAAACCGATACTTCTACCACACACAAGTTAAACTTAACCAGTAGTAAAGAAACGACCCCAGACAACTCTTTAACCCAAACGAAACGTTCACTGAACGTAAGGGCAGAGACAAATACTGTACAACACATCCCTTTTTTAAACTCAAATGATATTCCAATTCCTTAACCAAATGAAATACACTGTATAAATGACATAATTCCCTTTCAAATTATATTAAACAACCCAACTTATGTTATCACCTTTTGGTAAGTGACTCACTAATATACACTCCAAAACACGTTATATAAATCCACTTAACACACAATATTCACACATGGGCTCCACACACTCACATTCACACTTGTTGCAGGCCTGTTTGCTGCTCACGCCGGACGATGGAGAAAAATCCTCTTCTCCCCAGTAAGAGCACAAAAGTCTGACTTACAGTTCCGTTGCCCGGTAGATCGCCGTTCACCAGTCCCACACTAAATCCACTCCCTGCGGACCCGATGCTGTCTCTGCTACAGCACGTTAGCGAGTCACTGTCCAGCTCTCCGACAGTCCATAGCGGCTGCCTCCTTGGCGAAGCCAAGCAGTCCGGGCTAGCCTTTAGCCTCGGCGGTCGTAGCTGGAAACACAGCACGGTGGTGCACCATTGAAACAAAAAGTCACTTCACCCACACTCTGTTGTGAAGCTCTCACACGGTCAGCTTTCTAGTCACACACTCTTTTGTGCTGGTTAACCTCAGTAAAACTAGCCGAGTCTCTCACTTTGGTTCAGCTAACCTCGTGCATCTCTCCATGCCGTTCTCTTCTCCTCCTCCATTGCAACAGATACACAGGTCCCGTTTTATGCTACCTTCACGGGCCTCCAGAAAATTAGAACTCTGAAAAATATTTTAACTCCCTTCAGAGTTACATACCATAAAATAATACTTTTATGATTAACATAACAGTTTGATTGCTCTAATTACCTGTATTTACCTTGTGACATATTACAGGGCAAATTACATTTAGGGTAGAGTTACATCACATAACATCAACTGTGAACACCCTATGTTACCGTGGCGTTTAAGTCCATGGGAATTATGAGTATTCCCATCCGGGCTACATTAGTATCGGTTCATGGTATCGGTTAACTTTTACGAGTACGAGTACGCACACATTTTACAGTATCGGCCCCGATACCCGATACCAGTATCGGTATCGGTGCATCCCTACCTTTAACATAATTCAACTCTATGCCATTATTGCTGCTGAGACACTCATCACCTTTACCTGACACCTCGCGCTTTTGTCTTTTTACCGATCCTATTTTAGCAACTACAGTCTCAGGAAGCGCTGGACTGGACTGGCCTCCGTGTTCAGACAAGTGGTCCGGAGTGCCCTGCAAAATATAAACAGTAAACAACACAGCCATGGTTAATATCATTGCATACAATAAACATGTAGTGGTAAGGAACATTTTAATAAGTTTCTTCTCATTACGTGTCTCTGTTTCACGTGTTTGCATCATGTTATATAAACTGTGTATCCTGGAAAGAAACTCCCCTGTTTCTGTGAAGTCCTCAAGTTGTCCCCGCTCCTTTCTGTTGGCGTCCTTCTCAACTGCTGCTCTTCTTTCTTCGGCCCCCCAGGTAGACTACTGGTTGGCTCGTTGCACGGGTGAGAGGATTTATTCTGCCTCTGCTCGTTATTGTTGACACCCGTGTTAGTTGAAGAGGAGTTTTCCTCTACCAAACTCTCATGTGCTGGAGCACACTGCGACCAATGATACCAAGTATCACCTTTCCCTTTTAGTTGAACTGCTGTAGTTGTTCTGGCAACGACCTCGTAAGGACCCGTCCAACGTGGCTCCTTCCACTTGCGTTTGATAACCTTCAGCCACACCGCCTTTCACCTGGTCCACCTTACGCAGTCCAGAGGTAACCTGTTTTGTGAAACTGGAGACAAGACACTTCAATTCATCCCAATATTCTGCATGAGACCTGTTACCCCTTGTGGTGAGTCCAGCCGGGACCTCCGTCCATGGTGCTGGAAATGGCCTTCCCGTCTGCAACTCATGTGGGGTGAACCCTGTGGACTTATTGACAGCACATCTTATAGTCATTAAAGCAATCGGTAGAGCTGAAACCCAATTTAACCCAGTCGCTGCGCAGATTTTAGATAGCTTATTCTTCAGATTTAAGTTCATTCTCTCTACCTTCCCTTGAGATTGAGGATGATACACTGTCCCAAACCTGTGTTTCAATCCTAACATCTTCTCTACTTCCTCCAGGTCTCGATTTTTAAAGTGGGTTCTATTATCTGATCTAATGCGTTTTGGAAACCCATGCCTGGGGATATAATGATTGATTAAGCACTTAATCACGCTTTTGGCATCCTCTTTCCGGGTAGCCCACGCTTCGGGCCATCCTGTTAAAGCATCTACACACACTAACAAATATCTTACTCCCCCTGGGCCCACATCAATCATGTCAGTAAAATCAATCACAATTTCTTCCCCTGGCCTCTCTGGCAGGAGAAACCTACCTGCTTCTGGTTTCACCACTGGTTTTGGATTGTGTGCTCCACAGATTAAACATGTACGAGCTTTCTCCTTTATCATGGCTGTTAAATCCGGATGCCACCAGTGACACAAATTTCTCTCCATTTGTGCCACTCCCACATGGGCAAGGCCATGAGCCTCAGTTATCTTCTGCCTGGCCAGTTTGTCAGTTAGGACTGGTCGTCCATCCATTCCTCTCCAAAGACCACCCTCTTTTCGGGCTCCTTTGCTCTGCCACACCTCTTTTCCTGGGAAGAAGCCTCCTGTTGGGCCCGTCTGGCCTCCTCCAACCTATTGATGCCTGCCTCCTCTTCAGCAGTTACCTACACCCTTTGCTGTTGTCCTTAATAGCCTGCTGCTTCCCTTGCGGCTTCATCCGCTCTCTGATTTCCTCCTGCAACCATGGTTTTTACTTAAGGGTGTCCCTCAATTCTCCCTGCTTCTTTTACCTCAGTTCAGTTCTTTGTTTGCAGACTATAGTATAGCCACTTTGGCAACAGTGGCAAGGAAAAACTCCCTTTTAACAGGAAGAAACCTGCGCCAGAACCACGCTCAGGTACGGACAGCCATCTGCTGTGACCGCTTGGCGTGAGCTAACCGAGACTTTGAAAGAGAGACCTAATATTTAATAATCCACATTGCACTGTTTTATTCTTCGGTTCAGATTTGGATTCTGTATTGTTCTTAATTTGTTATTATTTATGTTTAGATTGTTTATTGCTAGTTTTGGTTTGTTGTTGTCTGTTTGGGAGCTGACATAGTCTCTATGGATAAGGGTCTTTGGCGGGGTAGCATCAGGAGAGAAGCTCCAGAGAGGCATGTCCCCTGTTAAAACTAAAATATAACAAAAGCGATTATGCTAAACAAACAAAACCTTTCAATGGCCCAACCCTATCTGTCTCCTCAACGGGTTGTATGTTGTATGTTTGTTTTCAATGTATGTTTTCAATATTTCCTTATTATTTTGTCATAAAATAAATCAAACAAATAAGTTAAGCTGTGTGACAGCACCTTGCATTTATGCCGGGCTGTGAGCTGCCCTGAATTTACTTGCTACACCCCCCTTTCACCCAATTTAATTTTTCACTCTTAATTTAAACTATTCCTGACCTTCCCCTTCTCTCATCTGATCATCTCAAGCGCGTCCTGTACCAAATTTGCTTCCTCTTTTCAAGCCCACATTTAATTACAAGCTCTACCACATTTGCCCTATATGGCTGTCTCAACATGTTTCCTATCAACTTAACAGAGTTATTCTCAGAACTCAGAGCTGAGGTTCCCCTTTCCTAAGTCTGTATGTTCTAGAAGCGAGCAAGCTGCTAGTCTGTAAACAAGTTTATCATCACAAAAGTTATTAGGTAAAAGTCACGTAGACATTTGCTTAGTAATCCTAAAAAAACACATTTCATGTAGCTGATCACATATATACGATTTTCCTTTGACATATCTGTATGTGCACGCCTAAATTATAACCTCTTTTTCTAGAAATCAAAAATAACCTGAAAATAACAATTTCTGCCTCAGTTTTACCATAACTAAATGATCAAAAACCCCAAACGTCATCAAGTAATCCTAAAACCCATTTCAAATTAAACCTTAAATCCTGTAACTCCCCCCTTTTGTGACACATCTTATGTGTTACAAACTCAAAATCCTTCACTCGAGCTTAGGGAATTAAAAGAAAAGGTTAGTCATATCATATTAGGTATACATGCTCCGGACCTTCAAACCTGTGTTTAAGGAATGAAATCAAATTAATCATCATGTCAAATCTTTTCTTGGCTCCATCCACAGCCTGCATCCTTGGAACGTCCTAGAAACAAAACCTGTGTGTTAACCAGAACTTCACATTTCATACTCAGTTTCTCCCACTTATGATCCAACCTGTGTTATAAAAGAAAACTTAAAACAGAACAGTTATCAGTCATGTGTCCAACCTTAGTCCAGTCTTTATGTCAGTGTCCAGTCGGTCCAACCTATGGTCTGCCAGGTCCGTCCAGTCACCATCCATTTCCACACATTCACTCACACGCACTAACATCAGGTATTGCTAATAGTGGGGACTTCCCGCACAAATAATCAGATCTTCCACTTTCAGCAAAATCAATTTATTTATATAATCATTTATTTTCTTTTTACTTGTTTCTAGGAAAATAGTTCTTTATACCTTTGGACTGGATTGGCTCGCTGCAATCCTTTTAGACAGGGACTCACAATCTGATCAGATCCCCACACGTGGCCTCTTTCCTCCGCCCATTGTAATCTGGAAAAGGTCACCTTATTTTTTGTTCTCCTGAGACTTTTTGTCAGCGCTGTTATTCACTCTTTTGCAGGCCTGCTTAGAACAAAAATGAGAAGAAGAGAGCTGATTATTAGCTCATCAAAACACAAAACAAAATCACCTGACAGGGTTTTTTTTTTTTTTTTTTAAGTGCACTGTTACAAAAATAGTGGGCCCAATTCTACACGTCTGTTACGTCCCTCTGCAGCCTCTAATCTGCTCAGTGTGTTCAGCTGGTGCTAATTGGCCACACCTAGTCAGGTGTGCATGCAAGCTTCCTGGGGAGCTCACTTGTCTTTGCCTTGGTGGCACCAGCCATTATAGCGAACCTGCTATGCCATTTTAAGAGAAACCTCTTCTCGCTAACACTCTGATATTCGTCTCCTTATTTATGTTGCGGCCTTTGAGCCTGGTTGTAACATAAGTGGGCGCTCGTCCAGGATCTTTGGACATTTTAGTGGAGACTGAATATAAGTTTTTTGTATTGCTTTTAAGTGGGTGAGTGATGGTGTTCACTGTGATTGAGCAACGTCCCTTTAGTAAGTGTGTTTCAGCTGGGTGGCTGTGCTGCCCTTCCATCGAAGCACTTGTTTGTTGTTTTGCTTTGTTGTTTTAGTTTTTTGTGTTTGGTGGTTATCCTGGGTGGGGGTACGCTTCAGGGTTTGGTGGGAGACTGTACCCCTGGTTTGCTGCCTACCCTTGAGTTTGCGTTTAAAGGTGCCTCGAGCCCGGTACACCACTGAAGACTAGATAGGTAAAGTTTTATTGTTTTTTGTTTTTTTTAACGATTTAGGTTGGAAATTGCTCAGAGTGAACCAGTGGCACCAAACTTGGTAAGAGGTTTGAGACTATTCATTTATTATGGTCTTGTGGCGGAGGCAGGTAGACCATTTTAAGTTGGCATAATGTGTACTGTGTGTGCACATGTCAGTGTTGATGGATGCTAATGAGATCCTTGTGAGGTGAGTGTTTTGTGCTGTGACCTTTAGTGTTGTGGGGAATATGGCTATTTTGTTGGACCACTTGTGAGTGTTGTTGGCCAGGTGCTGGCAATAACACTGCGGGGTGCTGAGTCACCCTTGATGTGATCATTGTGTGGCCATAGCTCTCCATTTTGTGGTTGGTCACTAGTATGCTTGCTTTACTGAACTTCTTGGATTAAAGTAACTTGTTGTGGTATAGGGCCACTTGTATGTGACTGTTTGTGTGGTGGAGACAACAGATCACTTAGTTGGGATTATTTGCTGCTACTTTTGGTTTTGTGTTGTAGCAGGTCAGGTAATCATTTTGGGTTTGTGACTGTTGTGCTCCTTTGTGTTGGTCACATGTTACTTTTTGTGTGTGTTCAGTGTGGCAACTTCAAATCCTCATGCCCATCCATGCTTAGATGCCAACTATAATGTGAATACTGTGCTTCTGTTAGCTTTTACTTTTATTTCAGGTTTGTGGTCAAGGACCTGAAGGCTTCAGAGGGGCTTTTAATAAATTTAGGGGTCCTAGAGGAACCCTTTTGAGGGAGGAGGTGTTACGTCCCTCTGCAGCCTCTAATCTGCTCAGTGTGTTCAGCTGGTGCTAATTGGCCACACCTAGTCAGGTGTGCATGCAAGCTTCCTGGGGAGCTCACTTGTCTTTGCCTTGGTGGCACCAGCCATTATAGCGAACCTGCTATGCCATTTTTGAGAAAAACCTCTTCTCACTAACACTCTGATATTCGTCTCCTTTTTTATGTTGCGGCCTTTGAGCCTGGGTGTAACAATGTCCATGTTCACTAAAACTCCCTCTATTCTAATAAGAAAACAACACAAATCTAACCGATATAAGTAACCCATCACTACAACAACAACCTCAACAATCTTAAACACAGAACATTTTGCCACAAGTTCTTCAGGGTCCTGACACTCTCAGGTCAACTTAACATAATTTCACCTGCTCAAAACACAGAGAATCTCGATAAACGCCACCCAACTTGCACACCATCAACACTAAATTCTGAATTTTCTCTTCTAAAACTACTACACACTAAGCGAGTTGGACAACATGATAAACAGACTCCTATGCTAAACCTGCCATCTGATCTTCATGAACTCTTTTGTATTCTAAGGTTAAAGCATTTTCTATTTGTGTGTGTGATTGTGTATATGTTTTCTGTGGTTTTCTCAGACTCCTTCACAAGGTTCGCTACCCCAATTCTGACTTCCCACCTTAAATAACAGCATTCCCTGTCCTCAGCCAGAAGTTAGAGCTTACTTTTCAGGTTCAGGGAACAATTCACCCTGAAAAACAGTGAGTGTCTCCCCTCTTTAACTCATCACTGGTCATTGTTAATGACATGTTTGTTTAGCATTTCCCCCTCTGCCTCAGCCCAACGGCTTTCCCCATGAAATCCAGTCTCCACCAGTGAGTCCGAGCTCACTCAGGCCGTAGTAATCGTGACTGTGCCTGCCTTAGGTTGTCCCGTGGTTTTTCCAAGTGGGATCTTACCCGTCATGGGCTACCAGCCTTCCATACTTGCCTGTTACGGGGGCCAATTGGCCAGGGGTGGCATGAAGGGAGTGGACACACTGGCTCTGGACATTAAAGGAGTGTAAGCTGCTTTCTTCATTGCATGGGTATATTAAACTATCCCACTTCCGATTGTTTCCTACCATAATTTCACCTGTAGCAATTTGTGTACGTGCGTTTTCTATTCATTAATGTAATTGTTAGTTCATGTATTTGTATTTATGTTCTCGGCCTTTCTCTTTTCTAAAACATATAATTAATATATTTTATTATTTTATTACTTACTCTTTCTTAAGACATTCAGTCTCTAATTGCTCTGTTTTCATGTTGCAACGTCTCCCCATCTCACAAGCTATATCCAACTTCCGGTTTCAAACACACTCTCCAGCTTGGCTATACACACATACTTCTCTCAGACTTCCTCTTTCTCCCACACTCTGCTATGTACCTACGTAGTGTTATTATTACTTTTTATTATTTTGTACAACTCACACAGAATCATTCAAATCCAGTACAACATTCGTACACTAAGAATCACTCCATACACGCTTTCCTAAGAGTCTTAGAGAGAGTTTTATCAAGCGCGCAGAGCTCTATCAAACATGCTTGTTTAGAATCAGGAAGGGGAAGATGGGGGGAGTAGACAACACTCAGTAACTGCGTCTGTCCTCTTAAAAGAGAAGAGAAATAAACACATATGGGACAATTCTCCCTATATTAGACAAAATGTGACCTTTAATGTCCGTTTCTAAGTCATGTTCTTCTCTACACATGACTTTTGGCCTCCAGGGCATAAAACTTTGAACATAATCTTTTACTTTACCAGAACTAGTGCTTTACCAGAACCCTCATACGTGCAATAAGACAGCTATATGTGCAATTCTTTCTTTGACAAAGTTGTAGTTTGTATTTTCTTACTCAGCTGTATATAGTATTGGTATTCTTATTTTATTCTATTGTATACATCATTCTGTTCTACTTTATTTTATGGCATTCCAGTGTTTTCTGATTTCTGCTGCATAACTTTGCACTTTTGCTTTAACAAAACAAATTTCCCACCTGTGGGACTGACTAAGATCATCTTTATCTTTAACTAGCCCAAATGAGATTCTAGTTCAATGCACACATGTGTTGCAGTTTAAAATTAAAAGAGGAAGTAACTCACCCCTAAGAACTTTGTGTGTGTGTTAATGTCTGTGTCCCTTTAAATAAAAAGTGAACACATATGTGGTGAGTCCCCCTCAATTTACACAAAATATCTCATTAAATATCTTTTCTAATTCCTGTTCTTTAAACACCATGAATGACCTCCAGGTCATAACCTTTGGACTTATAACTCTAATATAAGTCCACACAGCGCACCAAGCACAGAGAAAATTCAGCCTCGGTGCTTCAACATTCTCTTCAAACTTCAGAAACTGTTTCTGTCATTTATCTGCCCAAGAACTTCATCATATTGACCTCGCTGGGTCCAGTAATCTTCCGCACATGTACATCACTGCGGCCAGTGCTACTTTGAAAACAGTTTCTTGTCTTAGTTTACCCAGCACTCACTTATCAGATGGACCGCAGCCGATCCATCCATATCAACATAATTGTGTGTCCACATGTACAACTTATTCTTCACTTGTGTCACAACACCTCTAATAATATCATCGGAATTACTTCAACATGGTAAACATTGATTTTCCTTTTAAAATCAACTTACCATTAAAACTCAAGATCACAGCTGACTCGATTCTCTGAAATCCTGAGTCAGTTAAACACCTTGTTCATCTCACGGTGTCTTTTTCTCGGACTCCCTCGTCTGAGCTCGCTCTTTTTACCCCGGGATCTCCACCGGAATGTTACGAGATCTTCATAGACCCAAAAGTAAGCATATTATTTCCCTAGTCAAAAGTCAAACCGTTCCTCACACAGTAATTCATAATCTAACAGCCTTTGTGTTTTGAAACTAAAAAGAGGAAGGAACAGCGCCCAATTTAAACTGCGCATGCTGTCACTGACCAACACACACAGACACAGACCCAGGGCAAGTCTTCCTGGATCATTTACCAACATTCAAACCAACACAGTCCGCATTGATTATTCTTCTGGACCTCAGCGGATCCACCAAAATTCAGGTAAATATATCAACCATTCACCGATTTATTTATTTTCCTCAGACCACCGAATCTGTTACTTCAGCACAATAAACACTGATTTTCCTTCAAAATCAGTTTACCAAGAGCCACAAAACCATTTCTGACTCGATTTTCTGAACTTCTGTATCACTTAAACATCCTGACAACACCCGGTGTTTTCTGTCGGACTTCCTCGTCCGAACTTAATCCTTTTACTTACAAATAAGCTTACTCCCAAAATGATCCTCTTGATCATTAGCTATTCACACTTATTAAACCATAAGCAGACCAATAACTCTTATATTCTTCTATTCTTAAACATACATTGGTCTCTTTTTCTCTTTTACCATGAAATACCATATAACCTTTTAACTCAGTACTGTCTGTTTCTCAAAGTTTCATTATCCTTGCTTCAAAGCTTCTCATTACTTCAAAGTTTCTCATTACTTCAAAGCTTCTTTATTCTCAAGAACTCAGTTTTACCACTACTGCGCCAGTTTTAATAGTTAAGATCACCTACTTCAGCGAACAGATAATTTAGAATTAGCCAATTTGCACAAATTTGCTTATTGAATAGGTTTGTGCGTACCTTTTTAATCTTTAGACCGGCCCTGTTCGCCTGGTATCAGATCCAACCTTCAGCCACATTCCCAAACATACCACTGAAATTACTGCCCCCCTTTAATCAATGTATCCGTTCTTTGTTAAAATTAAAAGGGGAAGTGACCGCACCCAAATTTTAATTGCGCACTTTTCTTCAGCACGAAAAGAACAGAAAAAGAGACTTTTTACAGCCTCTCAGCCTGCAACTGGCTGGCACTTTAAATCATTTTAGACAGTTTCCTACGTCACAGCTTTAGTTCAGTTTACCCCGGATATGCACCGTGCCGCTCGTCTCTCAGACGGCCACAGGAATATCAACAAAAACACAGTTTTTTCATGGGCCACGGCGGGTCCACAAATCTTCACTGGTAATGCTTTTTAATCGTCTCTCATAACTCACAGTATTTATTATCAGGCTTTCACTTTTAATTTCACTTTTGCTGGTCGGCTCGGTTTGCTGCAACACTTCAGGCTCACGGCTGGCCTGAGTTTCTCTTAGCTCATATATCAATGCCTCGGACCTTCTGTCCAGTATTTATTCTCTTAAAACATGTCACACTTCCTTGGACCTTCTGTCCGGCATTTACTCTTAGAACATGTCCCTTTTCCTCGGACCTTCTGTCCGGCATTTACTCTTAGGACATGTCACCATTAAGTGTCTCTCAAAATGATCTTCTGCGATCATAACCAATTTTAAAACCAAGGTCCCAGGTCTTGGTAGGAGGTCAGTCTCCAGTACCGCACGCCGACGGACCCTAAAAGACGTCTCTAATAGGGGGGGGGGGTCTGCACCCCTGAACTTTGACACTTAAAAATCCTTAACACATCAGAAGCAGCTCCGTACTGCTTTTTCCGAGCCGGCCGTGAACACAACATTACTCTTAAGTTTCACTTTCGTTGCAACACCGGTTTTCGTTTCAAACAAAACTCAAAACAGAGATCAACGGATGACCACTTGACTACCTGTTTTAGAATTATATTCCACTATAGCACAATTTCTGTTTAAGAGGTTTGTGCCTTACCTTTTTTATGTTATATGGGCCCAGCAGTCAAGAGAATCACCGTGACGTCTGCCGTCCGATCACCTGATCTGGGCTCGACCTCCGCCGACAACAACAACAACCACCTGCTGATCGCTAGTTGCTCCGCATCCTCCACCAAAATGAAGCGAGATCGATCAACTGCAGACCAGACAACAAACGACGGAGGCCCCAGAAAAGTGCAATCAAACGATGAGTTTATTAGCAGCGGAGAAAACATATCAGGATATGTCCTCTGACAAAAATACATGTGAAGAACATTTTAAAGCACTGGGGTATCCGCCCCCCCATGGCGTCAACACAAGTCAAGAGTTCATCACGTACAGTCAATATCTTGTACATCTTTAATAGTTATAAACAGACATGGACCAGACATATAACTTCCTGTTTCTGCAACCCCTTCCATGCACAATCATAGTCTTAAGCCTTCAGAGTGTCTGAGGGCTGGTTATTGCCTCCCGTCATCTGTTACCAAGTAGCTAAAAGGGCAGCCAGTTACAAAAAGGTCAAAGACACTTGGGCCTGCGCTCAGGCCTGTTGCTAGATTTATGTATTGTAAGCATGCATGCAATCAACCTGCTATGTTCTCATCCTCCCTCAACATGTATCACCTGGACACTCTCACCATGGTAAATGGCCTGTATTTATATAGCGCTTTAATCGTCCCTAAGGACCCCAAAGCGCTTTACATATCCAGTCATCCACCCATTCACGCACACATTCACACACTGGTGATGGCAAGCTACATTGTAACCACAGCCACCCTGGGGCGCACTGACAGAGGCGAGGCTGCCGAACACTGGCGCCACCGGGCCCTCTGACCACCACCAGTAGGCAACGGGTGAAGTGTCTTGCCCAAGGACACAACGATTGAGACTGTCCAAGCCGGGGCTCGAACCGGCAACCTTCCAATTACAAGGCGAACTCCTAACTCTTGAGCCACGATCGCCCCACCAGTGAAGCTTAAAAGCCTTTTGGACGGAACATCAACTCTAAACAAGCACAGTTATGCATTGTGTATAGAATGGTCATAAGTCAACCTGTGAATAGAAAGGTTAATGTAATAACGAACATAATAAATGCAATATGAACCCTGATAAGAAATATTCCTGTAAAGATAATACTGTAAAACATCTTATTAATGCAGTCATCATAAGGCAGATTATATAATAGCAATAAAAGAATCTCTGAATCCCAACACGCTGTAAACACTTCAACCAAAAACTTGGCCTGAACGTTTCCTAATAATGTTAACCTATAACTTTCTTCAGACCGCTGCATGTGGAAAATTGATCCAGGTCTGCTTCCACCTACAGAAAAAACTGAGACATTTTCATTATTATCATCAGTGCTTAAACGACCCGTTTCCCTCTCTTTCCGGTCAGAAATACCAATTATGTCATGTATATAAATGTAAGCGTGTTCTTCCTTGTGTTCATGTTATGTGTGTTTTCTATTCATTCATGTAATTGTTAGTTCATGTATTTATTTTCCTCGGTCTTTCTCTTTTCTTTTCTTTTTTTTTGATGTGGTGGACAATCCTAAACCTCCATGATTTAGCTTCCATTTTCGATCCAATTATATCTTGTACTCTCGCACTCAAACTCGTCCGGGGTTGACCTCTGACTGGTCCCTGTCCCTCTCTTTACAGTGTCCTGTGTGGCCTTAAAATCTCCAACAACACAGTCCCACTCAGATTTGTACACCCCTTCCAAAACAAACAAATACTATAAATAAACAGTTAAGCTGGAACACCGGGGCTGTGAGCTCGGTGCACTCTGTCAGCTGACTGTCAGCAGAGCTACTGAAATCTCTGAAAGCATCTGAGCACTTCTGCAAACATGTTCTATGTTGACAACCTGACCAGACGCGATATTCGCGGCTAAAACACTATTAAAAGTATAGTTGGTGACAGAAAAACGGGGTATTTTAAAACTACACCACCACCATTGCTGCCTGTGATTTGAGATACATACTGGGATACCTGGCTGCCCCATGTCTACACAAGCAATCGATTATCTAGGATCAACCTGTTTTGACTTACTTTGCACGGCAGCCAATCAAATGTTAGAGAAGCTGCATGGCGGCGTTAACCCCGCCCACTTAGTTTGATGGGTGAGGCTGACAGATAAAATTATTTAAAGGAGAGAGATGAAGGGGACAAAAGTGCCAAAATGAATTAAATAAATAAATCATTAAATAATTAATTAAAACTGTCAATAATTATTTAAATGTGTTATAAATTAATTGTGTCAATAATTAATTAATTACATGTGTTGTAAATATTTATGTAATTAATTATTTCTGATTTTAATTAATTATTGAGACATTTAATTAATTATTTAATGGTGTATTTAATTAATTCATTTTGGCACAGTTGACTCCTTCAGGTCTCACTTATGGCAGTCCTGGCGTTCCATATGTACCAAGAAAACTACTTCTAAAAAAGGTTATTTAATTTTATTTATTATTTTTTATCAGGTTTTATCCTGATATTGTGTGTTTTAGTGTTGCACAATATTCTTTTAATCCACTGTGGACTAAGCGCACAATAGTAGCACCTGTTCGAGGTGGGGGCGTTCCCCGAGGCGGCCTATCAGCCGCCAGGCTGACCTGTTAAAGGGGATGGTGAGCGCAGAGATGGGAAGGCGACGCACGAAAGGCGAGCACGAGGAAAAGAAATGCGCGCAAGCCAGCATAGTGGGAGGCGATGCAATCCACAGCAGGGCAGGGGTGTCCCTCTGCCTGCATCTGGCGATGCTACTGTAGCCCGGGTATATTTTATTGGGCTAAGTTTTATTTCTAGTTGTGTGTATGTATATATATACCGCTGAATAGTTATCTTGTTCCTTTTCCTATATTTGTATTATTCACAACCTAGTTTGTGTTTAGGTTCTTTTATTGTAAAAGGAGAGAGAGAGGAAAAGAAACGAAGGAGAAGGCAGCAGCCACGAGAGATCGGAGGAGAAAAAAGTGTGCGCGAGATGCGACTAGCGTCTGCAGAGACTTTTACCACGGGACGGCGAGGATAAATCATCCCACGTCGACGGCTGAGTGACGGTGTGTGAATGTGAGGTGGTGCGGCCCGGACTGGTTTGCACTGTTGCCTCGGAATCACCTAGTTAGCGGCGTGCTAACTTGGCTAACCGGAGTTAGCCCTCAAGGCGGACTTCGCTAACGATCACCGGACCTGTACAGAGCGAGAGGCCACTAACTGCAGAGGCGGACCGATCAGGTTTGCTGCTTGGAAAGAGTAAGTGTGCAGCTGCATGGACTAAGGGACGGACCTGTCGGCTTGCTGTGAGTTTGTGGAAAGAGACTAAGAGTTCCAGGTAGGAGCACCATTTTGTTTTCTTTTAGGACCGTTGGTTCCTACGCACCCTAGCATCGATCCAGGCCTGCACCGAGGGGACTTGGGAAACTGGGTGGTGTGAGAGAGTGTGTGTGTGTGGCCCATTACAGTACAGAACTGTGTAACTGTTATTATTGTTATATTTTATCATTGCAAGAGACTTCTTACTTTATTGATTTATTGGGTGTTTACCAGTTCATTCAGTAAACCTGCTTGGTTTAAACAGAAGATCTTGTGTCTGGTACTGTTTCTTATCTATAGTTCAAAGTAAGGTAAAAGTGTATCTGTGTGTTATACGTGTGTAAATCAGGGGAACTTGCACTGAGGGCAACTAAGTAAGTTTAAGATAACTAGAACTCAGGGCGTACCCGGCTATAGTGGAGTACACCGTCCTGGGCGCTACACTACGACGGAGGCCGTGTTCAGGTGTGGAGTGGGGCGGGACTGTCAGGAGGAGACAGGTCTGCGACAGGAGCCCCGCCCCCTTGTTCTTCTGGTCAGCGTGGTTTCCATCCCGGAAGAGAAATTCCTCTCCTGTCTCAGATAAGGAACATCTGCCCGCGTGTGGCTGGACTGTGGGATTATGGGAATTTTAGCACATGGAAACATTTGTTTAGCCTTTGTGTTGACAGTGTAGAGTTATTTCTGCCGGCAGTGTTTTTAGCGTGTTGAGACTCTTTTTATTGTATAGGGGATTTAACCTGTAACTCTGGTTGTGTCTGTTTCCATGGAAATAAATGGTGTGTTTAAGGCCAACTTAG
This sequence comes from Oreochromis niloticus, assembly GCF_001858045.2. Classification (NCBI taxonomy): domain Eukaryota; kingdom Metazoa; phylum Chordata; class Actinopteri; order Cichliformes; family Cichlidae; genus Oreochromis; species Oreochromis niloticus. Next base: position 77,710 of record NW_020327688.1, on the reverse strand, counting down.
TGTCTGTGCCCTGAGCGCTGACCCACTCACTCCCCTTCTACTTGTATGCGAACGCACTTTGAGGTGCAGATTTAGATCCACCACTTTTAGCGGCTCCACTCACACTGAAGCCTCACACAGGAAGTCATTTCCATGTGCCGTTTATTTACTTTCCGGCTATTTGAAGCTTCGCTGCCAAATGTGGAGGAAAAGTTTTATCTGGAGCTCTGCAGCATGTATAAACTGATATTAATCTTTAATCTGTCAAAACTGAGAGCAAACAAAAGAACTGCTGTATGATGCCGTCCACCCACTTAGTTTAATTGGTCACATGACTGCATGATATGACTAAAATGCGTCGTTGTTTTCAAAGGGCTCAGTTTTTGCAGTCCAGATTGCAACATGAAAACTGCCTTTTCTAAAAGCTCAGTTTTCCTTGACCAAAAACGCCGTCTCAGTGTGGAGGCCAAAACGGAGAGAAAAAGAAACTTTTAGAAGGAAAACGTATCAGTGTGGACGTGGCCTCCGTCCTCTGATCGGCTTCAGCTTTCTCTACACCTCTGAAACCTGCTGCTGTCTGTACACCTCATGCTGTGTTTGCTGTTCTCTCAGAGTGTCAGGTGGAGGTGGAGGAGGGGGCGGAGTCTGTCCGGCTGTCTGAGGACACTCAGGTGGGGTGGTGGCACCGTCCTGAGAAGCCTGACAAACAGGAGCAGCATCACAGAGTGAAAGAAAGATGAGCGTGTGAAAAGCGGACAGTTCAGCCTGACCCTTAAACGCCCCACAGACAGATACAGCTGTGTGGCCTGGAGCCAGGGAAACATCATGGATGGAGAATCGTGCTGCTCACAGTTACAGCTGTTTGTTCACTTTCACTTGGTTCTCTCTGCTTTCACTTATTATTTTATTGTGTTTCTGTGTGAAGCTGTCGTGTCTCCTCTGCAGGGACGCTTCAGGTCCAGGATCAAACATCAGGAACAGAAGCAGCTCCATTGATCCGACTCCTCTGATGGCTGATCAATCAGTTTGATCTGTTTGATTATTGATCAGTGATGTCAGACTGGAGTCAGTGTGATGCTGTTGTGTGTTTAATACTTTTAGTGTCCATGAAGGTCTCTGCTGCCGTAGATCCTCTGAACTGTAACAGAGGTCTCACTCTGGAGGAAACTCTCAGCACTTTCCAGCAGCTCCTCCATCATGGAGGAGCTGCTGGAAAGTGCTCCTCCATGATGGAGAAGCACCTCTCCTCCAGGTGGAGGAGAGTTGCTTCCTCTCCTCCACCTGTAACAGGTGGAGGAGAGGAAGAGTCATGTGACCTGCCCAGGGACGACACATGAGCAGCTCAAATCTGGCAGGTTTCCATCTTTTGTTTTTATCCTGATGTCCATGAACATGAACTCTGTCCCTGTCAAATAAATCCGGATAAAAACAGCCGGTTACATTAAATCTGATCCAGTGTTGTTCTTCTTCTGTGGTGTTTGTGATGGAGCAGCTGCTCCTGATGTGTGTGAAGATGAAACCTGGGCTCCTGCAGCTTTCTTTGCTACAGAAAGTTACATTTAAGATGTTTAATGTCACATACAATGAAGTTTAGGACTCATTTAAACCAGCATGAACTAACAGTTGTATAAGGAAAGGGAAATAAATGAGATGTGAACACCAAGAAATAAGTGAAATGATGATGAAGAATGCAGAACTATAATTTAACCAAAACTAGATCCCCCAGAAACATCCTCAGAAATCCAAACCTTGTCTCTAAGACCCAGAAGTAACACAGTCTACACTAGACTGTGGATCCACCACAGCCCTGCAGGACTGTTTGGACAATATGGTCTGGAGTGTATTCACAGAAGGAACAGACTTGGAGGGCCACACATCTGCTGTCCTCTCATACATCTGCACTGAGAGTGTAACAACAACAGACTGTTAAAGTGTTCCCAAAGCAGAAGCCATGGCTCAACAGTGAGGTGCAGCTCTACTGAGAGCAGCGCCTTCAGATCAGGAGACCAACAAACCTACAAAGAGGCGTCTAATCTAAAGGCATCAAAGAATCCAAACGCAGATTCAAACAGCGCATCGAGGAACACTTTAACACAAACCACTCCACAAACATGTGGCAGGGATCAAGACACTCACTGGCTACAAGGACAATCGCACACAAACAAACTCCCGCACATCACCTCACCTGACACCATGAAGCAGTTCTTCGCCCGCTTTGACCAACAAAACAGTGACACCAACACCTATCCTGCGTTACAGAGAGGGACGACGCCCCCATCCAGCTGGAGCAGCATCAGGTCAGAGCCACACTGACAGAGTCTATGCGAGGAAAGCAGCTGGTGCTGACGGTGCAGCCGGTGGAGTGCTTAAAGCATGTGCAGACCAACTAGCAGAGGTTTCACCACCATCTTCAACCTCTCACTGCTACAGTCTGTAGAAGGCAAACAGGTGGACAGAGGACGCCATGATTACAGCTCTTCACACAACCCTCACACATCTGGACAGTAGGAAACACGTACGTGAGAATGCTGTTTGTGGACTTTACCTTCAACACAGTTCAAGCCCACAAACTGGTTCATAAACTCAGCAACTTAGGACCCAGCAGCTCACTGTGCAGCTGGATACTGGACTTCCTGAGCAACACACCCCAGAACGTCAGGATGGGAGCCACACCTCCTCCACCCTCACTCTGAACGTGTGTCCTCAGTCCCCTCTTATACTCACTTTTCACCCATGACTGTTCTCCACACCAGTAACACCAGTATAAATGTGCTGATGACACCACCATCATCGGACTGATGGACAACAACGATGATTCAGCTACAGAGAGGAGGTTCAGCATCTGAAGCAATGGTGTGACGACAACAACCTGCATCTGAACACAGCCAAGACCAAGGACATGATAATCGACTTCAGCAGAACAAAGCCATCTGAGCACTCCACCCTCTACATTGATGGAGGAGGTAGAAAGGGTGGAGAGCTTCAAGTTCCTCGGAGTCCACATCTCGGCCGACCTTACCTGGTCCACAAACATCTCCCACCAGGTAGGGAAAGCACAACAAAGGCTGCACTTCCTCAGGAAGTGTGGAGAAGGAAGTATTATGTTTTGTCATTTTTATTTATTATTTTGTTATTATTGGGATTACTGTCATTACTGTTGCATCATAATCATATAGCAAATATATGTATACAAGAGGTATTGATATGGCATTCAAATGTTTAAACATATTGGCACCCAATTAAGTTTTTATTACAGGTCCAAGAAGAACCACTTTAAACTGTTGAGTTGAATCTATAATTTTAAATGCTTTTTAATGCTTCGATAATCTTAAATGTTTCTGTGTAGACTGCAGGGACGAGAAATACACTCTGTGCCAGAATAAGACAGGAAGTTACATGCTTTTGAAGTTGCATGCTTCTGCAGAAGTGAAACCGAAAGCAGAGTCTCAGTGCAATAATTCTGAGGCGATGATGCTATTGTCTGTTATGCATTTATCTTTGGATTAAGCTGTTAGTAGAGGCTCTTGATTAAACATTTACTCAACATATTACATATATAGTTCCAGTTAGGTTATTACATGTAAGGATGAGCCTCTGTTCTGGTGACAGGTCAGAAGTGCAACGGGTGAGATGAGAGAGCATTTAAGGACGAGACACACATACACACACATAGTTTCAGTTGTGTACGTGCTGGCCTTCTGTCTGGGGGAAAGGTTACAAGGTCTAGCTGGGGAGCTGAGAGGTGAAACAAAGGGCAGCAGAAGCTGACACACACACACACACACACCCACACATACATGCACACACACACACACATCTGTAGACTCATGTATATGGGTAAGAGTTAATTATGTTTTGCTTGCGACTGCAAAGTTGTGCCTGCAAGAGTGACATTTTGTGCAGAACGTGGACCTGATGTCCCAGAGATAAGCGACAGCGGAGGCGAGCGTCCGAGGATGGAGACAGGAAGCACCTGGGGCCGAGCCGAAGACGATGACTGTGTTCAAAGTTAACTGAACGTTTGTGGTTTTGCATTGACGTATGCTGTATTAAATCTGCCTAGCAACGGAAGAGGGGGCGGTACAATTCTCACCTCTATAAAGTCTTTGTTTTGACTTTTGTAAGACAGTTCAATACTGATTGGGTTGTTGAACTCACACATGTGTATTCATTAAAATGCCGTCTAATTGCACCCGGCCGGATCAGTGGTGGTTATTTTTGAATTCCTCTCTCAACATTTGAACCTTAACAATATAGTTATTTACACATTTGCCTACCAAGTGGAAGCTCACCGGCTGAATCTCAGGAGGAAACAAAACAATCTCTTTGGGGTTGTGTCAGAAATGGCATCAGGCCTAAAAATCTGTCCAATCACACATGAACAGTCACCCACTGTGGTACCCTGTGAGTAACAGTGCAGCTGAACGCAGCCAGTAAGCAGTTAAAGCAGTTCTTTTGTTAAATCCCTTGAATTAAAGCTCTAATTCTGCACTTCAACCACATCCTGATTGTTTTACTTTATACAGAGCACCCCTTCCTGCAACCCTAAGTTGGACACGTGGTTATGAAAATAGATGGGCGGTAAAATAAAGACGATTATGGATGACTGTTGCTGCCTGTAAATCAAAGTCTGAGGTGGGATTTCAGAAGCAGAAACCATGAGGGAGCACAGTACCACTCCCAGAAGGGCGAGATGTGAAGCCATGAATGCTGATGAGTGAAATGATGATGGAGGAGAACACAGATGAAGATCTGGAAGTTGCTGCCTCTTTATATAGTAGACACTGAAATCACCTTTTGCCTCCCTGCCAACACGGACACCCACACTAAAACCTCACTTACACAAACCCTCGGCTCTGGGATGGATTCAAAAACATGTCAGTTCTGGTCAACAAATGGACGGTTTTGCAACCACAAAGTTTAATCCTACAGAGGCAGAATTATGTTCACTGTGTGAGAGGTGAACGTCAGACAGTTAGCAAGAGAAACATTCAAAGAAACAACTTAAATAACACAAACCTAGCAGTTGGGATGTAGATCATACGATATCAGCGACGTGATGATCAAATTTAGTTAAAAAAAAAACAGGAAAAACAGGCTTTTTGCTCCAAAAGGACAAACAAAGCAGGGCCAGATTAACCTGTCGGCACCTGCTGGCATGCAGAGTAACATGAAACAAAAACACACACGATACACGTGGTAACCTGAACATGTTTCACTGGAAACTGTATTTTTTCTTTTATAGGTTTAAACTCTTTCGTGCATTTTTAAATTCTCTTTGCTATTTGGGCTTACACAGGCTAAATTTCGATAGAACAGAGGCAGTTTAATGTCCTCGTAAGTGGAAATCAGGTCCTTGTAGAGCAAAACTTTGTATTTTGGTCTAAACATCCCAAAATGTGATGTCAACATATGTGGACACCAGGTCGTTAAAGTCTGTACGAACTTTTGTTTCTTCATTTGCTTGCAAACTAATGGAAATCCTCACTTAAAGCCAAGAAGCTTATTATATGTGCAGGCTTTAGTGCCTCAGAGTAAACAAGAGAGCTTTGATCACAATGATTTTTGTTTTCAAATTTCATTCACTAGAGATTTTTTTAATGTCACCTGATCTCAGTCAGCAGATTGAATATAATAGTAAAGCACTAGTGAGTTAATTAATTAGATATTGGTCACTCATCAACTGAAAGAGTGTAAGACGAGTAAATGTGCTATAAAGGCAGGAGAAGAGTTAATAAAAAGGTCTTGAAATGAAAATATTTCATTATTTGCGGTTTCATAGATCATTATTTTAGGTTTTATTGTGCTGCACTTTTGTCAGCCCTGCTGCTGTTTTTAAAAGTACTTTATTAATAAACTGGCATAAATGGTCAAATTGAACACTGGCCAGTGTGAACAAAAGGTTCTTAACTTTAGCATCAAAGCTTCAGTTAACCTTTCTCATGGCAGTTACTTCGGTTTGTGTATTAATGCAAGAAAAACTAGATTCCACACAGCTAACGTAGAGTGTCTGCTGTGTGGTTAACTTTATAACCTTTGGGACGCAGTGGTGTCGTCCACCTGTTAGCTGGTTTAAGAAACTGGTTAAGGAGGGAGTGTCTGTGAGGATGAGGAGGATTTAGCTCTTTAAAGACACATCAGATACTTGCAGGAAGCTTCTTTCAGGTTCTTTTCTCCACTGCGCAGGTTTAAAACCATGACACCAGAAGTCATGATGAAGAGATTGATTAGTCAGTCACAGTGTAAAGAGTCCTCCTGCCTGCATCGCTCGCCAGTATAAACAGACCTTTGCTCCTGGAAAACAAATATATCAAAGTCATGTTGTCCAAGAAATGCATTTTATCTCACTAGTAAATCAAAGAAAGTCTGTATACTTTCTGAGCAGCAGTTCATCTGATCCACTTTAGACTTGGTGTTTTGTTTGGGACTCGTCCTGTGTGCTGGGTTCAGTTTGAGCTTGTTTGGATCAGCTGTTGCTTCATTGTGTCTTTCTTCTCCAAATTGCAGAGCCTGTTGCTTTGTCTGGCCTAAGTGAGAGTTGAACACTATATCTGCTGCTGCTCTTTTAAAACCAAGGGCTCAACTCTTTGTTTTCTCCTACATAGATGCACTTTTTCCTGAGAAACATTGTTTTTAGATGCACATTCAGCCAAATTCAATACAGCCAGCTGTAATAAACATACAGTATATTCTACGTGGTTATAATAGCAGGCAGATAAAAGCAAAGTGATGAATATTGTTTTCGGACATTTCATTAATTAAAAGTTTGAAAGAGCAGAGATAATAAATGAAAACTGTTGCAGGTTATGGATGTGAGTGAAAGTAGTCCTCTGTGACATGAACACTGAAGATTGAGCAGCTGAGCACTGAAGCAGCACAAAGTTCCCCACCTGCTATATGAATATTATAATAAAATCATTTTAATACAAGGAATACAAACTTCTAATGAATTCACAAAGCTTCAAAATCTATAATGTACAAAGGAAAAACAAAGGGAATAAAAATGTCTCTATTTGCTGATGATTGTAGGTGGGTGACTTTCCTCACACACTTAGAAAATTAAAGGCATGATGAAATGAGACGTCTGTTCCCCCTGATGTAACCCAGCTCTGACATCATTTGTCCAAAAACAGTGTTAGCTTGTGTCAATCTAAACACATCTGCACCAAGAGTGCAGTGCAGTGTGCTTCACTTTATTTGGCAAGAAGTTCGACAACAACACATCATCAATCTGTCGATCCAATCAAAATCTATCAATTAAAACAAATTAAAGTGAGCTTTAAATTTGCAGTTGAACAAATTCCACCGAGCAGTCCGAACCTTTCAAACTAATCCCTCTTCTTCCTCTTCTGTGTTTCGTGCATCGTTCTCCATCTCTGAGTGATGTTAGCTCATGTTCTTTTCTCTGCCTGGGAAATACTGCAAATACACCTCTAGCTAGCAGACACACTGAGTGACTAACTGCACAGAAACAGTTTGCTGATATTTGTTGAGCTGTTAAGAAGCTTACATGTGTGTTACTGTTAAAGTGGACAATCAAGAGAGAGTTCACGATCACTGGTTAGCAGGACGGAGAAAGAGAGAAGCAGCTCATGAGCTGAAGCATCATCTGTGAGGCAGGGTGGATGCTGTGTCATGTAGATGGATTTAGTGCCTTTTAATAATAATGTACAGATTCCTGTCATACATTTTTAATGTAATTCCACTTGTTTGTTTTTGGAACAGTCACCACTAGATGTCAGCAGACTACAGACTGCAGTCAGCTGACTTCTGTTGTCTTGCCCCTCCAAAGTGCATAATCCCAGCTATGGTGGCTGCAGGAGGACAAAAACCTCTGACTGGTTGATCCATATGGAGTGAAGGCTGTCGGTCTGGTCTATTACCTGAAGCTCTACGTCTATTTCATCTGGAGGAGGCTGAACAAGGTCATGAAAAGAATCTGAATAGAGCTTTGTGAGTGACTGAAAGCCATTTTGGACAGTTGTAAAACTGAACCAGTAAAATGCATGACTGTGGAAAAGCTTACTTATAACACTGAATAGAGTTCAGATGAAACAATATTTGAATTTCAGCTCCACATGTCCTACGATCTTGGTTATATTTAAGATCTTTGGATATCGTGTTCAATAAAGAACAAAGAGGCTGTAATGAACACCATATTTTAACCACACTTTTGGCAAACACATGTATTTACCTATTTATTTATATGCCTGTTGTACAGATTATAAAATTATTTTACTGTTACTATTCATAACAATTATTGTTTCTGTTGCATCACTGATCATTTATCCTTATCATTTCATCAGAGCATTTTTGAAGCTGTCGATGTTACATGAAATTCTCTATTTCAAGTCTGTATTTCAGGTGGGTTAAAGTTAAGAGGATTCCATATCTGCTTACAATACAACACATCACATATAATAAAATCACAGCATGGAGCATAGAGATCTGTGGGCCCAGTAATCTGCTGCGGTGTGGAATCTGCCCGGCAACAGGTGACTCGGAGGTTCACGGAGGATAAGACACACATAGTGGGGCCTGTGCATACACACACTGTATCTCAACTTGTTTTGCTCAAAACTGCTACGTGACTTGTCCGGTGTACATGACTGTTGAGCAATAACAAGAAACATCTGGTGTAGGGAGTGAAGGGTGTTAAAGGTCCGATGTACTGGAATGTTCTTGGATTACGAGAATTGATACTTAGATTTCCAGTAAATCCAACTGTTTTGACACATATTATTCGTCATCAACTGTTATATATACCACTCCTTGTTTTTGTTCGGGGGAGATCGGCTTTGGAAGTGTGATGATGCTCATCTTCCCCACATATATATGTGTTTAATAAAATCACTATTTTGACATCTACTGGGACTTTGCAGTCGTTTGTCTCTTCCTCAAATCCGAACCATGACACTGTCTTCTTTCCTTGTTTCCCTTTTATCCATCACATTATTTTTCTGATGTAAGTGGAGTCATAAAAACTTGTGGCAGATATGAGAGACTCCTTGGGCATCATTTACTACTATGTGCAAAGACATGTTTTAATGTGTGCAACAAAAAACAACAAACAAATAAATAATAAATAAATTGTATTTATGTAGCACCTGTAAACAGCATTTTAATGTCACAGTTATTTGAGCTGAGGGTACCTCTGTCAGATGGAAGCAAATACTATTTTTATAATGGGTCCATCTGATGATTATTTATTCATCTTTTAGCCGTCCAACACTAGAAATGATTAAAACTATTACAAATACACAAAGAAAATGGTGATCACAGTTGTGGAGAATCGTGAAATACTCAGTGAAATACTTCAGTTTATTTCATCTAAAGGATGAATAATGAAGAAAAACATTCTAGATTTTTGCATTTTTATTGTTAAAAACTGCTCCAGATGTTGCTCAGTCACATTTCCATAACAGATGGTGTCAGATCTTCATGCAGTGTCGGTGAGACAATCAACAACAGATCAGTCAAACAAAACACTCAAGCGGACACTCCTCTGTAGAAGGAAACATGGAGAGTGTGAGGTAATCAGTGCACAACATCAATTTGTATTTCAGGCTGTTTTTATATAGAACTTCAGCACCAATGTAAAAATGCCGGTTTTAGGAAGATGAAGAATATTTTCAGGAAGGATGCTGGTCTGCAAGCAGAGCTGGTTGAACTTCTCAGCGCTGAGGTCCAGACTACGTCCCGTGAAACCACGTGATGTAAATCTACTGCAGTGGCTGTAACCTACAGTTTCTTCAAAGAGTGCAGAAATGCACATTCACTCCACACCCAAAGATTTTTCAGTGTGATCCTGTCTCGACTTGTGCTATTCCAGCTCCAAACACTGTGTTTGTGTTTCACTCCACCCATCAGTATAGGAATTTGATAGATAAAACACCACACAAACTCAAACATGTTATATAAAACAGTGCAGAGTAATTGGGGGGAGTGAGAAAAACAATCTTGTTTGTGTTTGGCTCAGCATTCAAGATTTTTATTTACCATTTGCGTACAGGACCAGCAGTCCATGCACGCTGGAATTTTTGTGCAGAGCTCTCCAGGTCAAGTTACATTTTTAAAAGGTAAAGAAAATCAAAGCAGTTAAAAATAAAATAGAAATAAAGTATGGAAGACCACAAGAGCCACGCACACTGAAATAAAGAATTCTCTGCATAAATAATGAATTCAAGAATAAATAAATTCATTTTCAAATTCCACATTAAAACAATGAGTTTAAAAATGTTTTTGTTTTTTTTTAAAACACAATTTAAAATGGCATTTCCACTCCTCATTTTAAAATCCATTTTCCTTTTCTGTTCACTAACAGATTAGCTCATTAATTAACATTTGGATTAGCATCTGGATTAGCAACTTCATTTTAAAAATCATGCTGCAATGCAAATTAGCCACACTGTGGGATGTAAGGAGCTCTCTGATTGGTCAGAGAGCTGGCCACTTTATGTTACATGCACACTTTAGGTGCCACAGGGGAGAAGAATAACAGTGCTTGTGCCTGGGCATTTTGCTGGGGCCGTCTTTGACCTGAAAATGTCCAGCATATCACGCATATCGAGGGACATTGCCAGTGAGATGGAGAAGAGGGCAGAGACTATTTCGTTGACGTCGAAGAACTCTCATCATCCGCGCTTGGCTTGGCAAGACGCCCTGTTGACTGTAAAATGTGTTCCATTTAGTCATGTAGATTTAGGCTAATGTCCATTGCTAAAATGTTCAGTACTTAACTAAAGTTTATAATCTTTGCCACATGCTGGCAATCTATAGTAGGAGCTCTAGCTAGCTATTAATCCAGCAAATATACCATGTCAGAACTACCATTGCACAACCTAAAAATAAACTGTAGGCAGGCAGATGTCCATGCTATTTCTGTATATATTATAGCTGTTGTCAGTTTCTTACAACATGACAAATATAGGTGATATTGTTGTAAATAAGGACATAATTGCATATTTTTAAAGAATCAAAACAATTGATTATATGTTTTTGAACAGATGTCAACAGAATGGTGTCATGGTTGAGTTTTTATGCCTTTTGTATGATTCTGTCCTAACTCCTATGGTTTAAGCCAGGGGTCGGCAACCTGCGGCTCCAGAGCCGCATGTGGCTCTTTAGTCCTTATTTTGCGGCTCCGCCTGGTTTGGGCAAATAAATTAGAAGTATTTCGCTGAAGTGTATTTTATTTATGTTAGTTCTTTTTAACTCGGAGTTCTAAATTGGAAGATTATTGTGATATTGAAATATAAAAATAAAATTATACTCTTATTTTTTCATCGCTCAAAATAAGCGTCACACTCGCGGAAGCCGGTGTACCCGCCGAAACGCCGTGCATTTATCGAGACTTTCAACCCCAGGTAGGCCAATTATGGATCTTCAGATCCACATTATGTCAGCAGCTGTTCTCCACTGTGAACTATGTTAAAGACAAACACCGTTCACGCCTGACAGATGACAGCTTACAGTCCTGCGTAAACTGACTTCGTACAGCCCCGATTTGCGGACTCTGTGCGCAGAGGTTCAGGAGCAGAAGTCCCATTGTAAACAAATCACGGCAGACCCGACGATGTTTCCATGAACACGCTTTTGAGCATCTCTTTATTGAGCACTTTTCACACACGGTTGCTGTACGCATACAGCCGGCTGTAGCTTTTCAGCTCACAGTCCGACATAAACCACCAACAACACAACAGCACAGATAGCGCAGACGTAAAGGCAGCGAGGCGAGATTGCGGGTGTCGCTCAGGTGCGTCCGCCTCCCCTGCAGCAGCGCTGCAGACCACGCCCCCGCCGCACGCATTAACCAGGTAAAATACATATTTAGGCAGAATTTTGCAAATATCTATTTTTCATCTTTCAGCAGCATAGTGCTTTTTTCCAATGATCTTTTAAGAGTCAGGTCAAGGCTCCAACAGCCCAAAGGCGATATAAGGGAGGCGGCTGACAACAGTTTTGTTTGCTACATGGATCATTTTAGTTCAGGTTGGCGTCTTTCCTTTTGTTATATTTCTTTAAGAGTTCAAAATGTGTTGATTACATAAATATAATTTAATTTTCTCTGTAGCACTTCATGGATTTCATAAGCAGCACACCTTAGTTGTTCACACAAAGGTAAAAAACAATATATACAGTGTTATCTTCATTTTAGATGTCAAAAAGTATTTGCAGCTCCCAGTGTTTTCTTTTGCGTGGAAACCGGGTCCAAATGGCTCTTTGGGTGTAAAAGGTTGCAGACCCCTGCCCTAGGGGTATCTTCTCTTTTGAGATTTCTGTAGCAATAATGGGTGCACCCAGCTTCGCTAAAAAGTGCTGGGTCCTGCTGGTATGAGGCGCTTACCTACACCAGCTCTGTTAGGCTCCATTCCCTCCTGTCAGCAGTCTTTCCAAGCTATCATCTGGTCTTTCTCTGATTGTCAGCTGCCCTTTCGCAGTGGTCACTGAATCACTCCAGAGTACTGATTCAGTTAAAAGGGCTAGATGTTACAGTCCCTGATAATGGACTGCTTTAGATGGAGAGACTCTTGAGGAATGGCTGTTATAAGGAAAGGCAGCCCAGAAACTTTGCCAGCAGCACACATCGTTGTATGTGTCAACTTTCTGTCACGGCTGGGGCAGCAGTCGTGTAGTGGATGAATGAGGACCCAAAATGCAAGCAAGCAACTGGTGATGAGAGTGACGGAAACCTAAACTGGGAAAAACTAAAGAGCAAATTTGAAATTATCAGGAAACGGGGTGAAAGGCAGAGAGATGCAGACTAACGAATAGGACACCAAGAAACACAGACGAGCTGACAACAAACACAGACCGACACCCACTAAATATGCACACACAAGGTAATCGGGTAATCACACACAGGAGGGAAGAACAGCTGATCCTAATACACATGATGACTGGAGGACACAAGCTGAACACAATGACAACAGACAGTGACCTTCAGAATAAAACAGGAAATCTAGAACACAAACCGGACACGGGGGAGGGGGGGGGGGACAGAATACCAAAATCAGAATAAGTAGAACAGAGGAAAATAATCATAATAAACATAAAATGCTGGGTCAACAACCCAGCACTATGACACTTTCGGTCTTTTACCCAGGCTTATCTGCCATTTTCCTTCCTTGGTAAGGTTTGGGGATTAGATATCGATCTAGGTTATCATTTTAAATTGGGACACATCGTCAGTAGTGGACCTTGGATTCATCAGGTGTTTCGGCCATTATCACTAGACACCATCATCCAAGGAGGCCCTGCCAGGGTTGATCAGGCCCTGGAGTGTGTCACTGGTTTATGTTAAATTGTTATTTCTCTTCTTCTTTCTTCTGTTTAGTTTCCTACAGTTTATTTTCTATTCACTGCAACTGAAAAATAATCAGAGGTGACTGACTATACTGCAGATTTCAGGATTTTACTGCTTTTAACAGATTTTTTCTCAAAATCTTGACACTGTTCGACCTTATAAGTGTTAGGATGCCAGGGTCGTTGACCCAGTGTTTTTGGTTCTGTACTTTTACTTTTGATGGTTTGTATTATGACTGTTGTTTTTGGTTTCCTAGGGTTTAGTGGTGTTCCCTCTGTTTGGTGTCTTCCCTGCTTGTGCATCCCCTTAGTGTAGTTGGTCTCTGTGTTTGGTCCGCGTCTCTGAGTCTGTGTCATTACGTGTATGTGTTTCCTGTTTTACTTTGAAGGTCTCGGTCTTATGTCAGCGTGTTCTGTTTATGTTTCCCCTGCCCCGTCAGCTGTTATGTCTCCCAGGTGTGTTCCCTCCTGTTTCCCATCCCCTGATTACTGGTGTGTATTTATAGTGTGTGTTCACCCGTCCTCGTTGCTGGTTCGTCTGTGTTGTTCCCCTCGGTCTCCCTGCGTCTCTCCGTCCGTCTCTCTGTGTAGTTCCCCGGACCTCCCTGCATCTTCTTTCTGGTTCGTTTTGTTAGTTTGCCCATTTTAGGTTTTCCAGTTTCATGTTCACCCGCCACTTCTGTTTGTATCTACTTCTGTTCAATAAATATTCACCTGCACCAGAACTGCTGCATTTTGGGTCCTATCATCAATTCCACACATCTGCCACCCCGGACGTGACAGTACGAACCAGCCAACATGGACCCTATGGCGCTCAACCCGTCCGAGGAGCTCCAAGATGACATTATCTATAATGTAGAGATCCTCCTCGGGCTGTGGCTGGAGGATTGTATTTTACACTGACCCTGGGTCAGTATAAGTATCATACAGTTTAAACGAAGCACTGAAACTTGCACATATTCATTACAGATGCATTGAAGCTAATCGGGATATTTACTGCCAATCTGTGGCTGCGATTAATCACTTTACTGGAAACTTTATTAACTAGTAACTTCATCAGTCATGACAGAAGCTAATATTTCTGTGCTAACATCGTTTAAACAGTAACAGCTTTACTACAATATAAGCTAACGTTTACACCGTAACTTTAAGCTAGCACTAGTGATGGCCCGCTTGAAGCTGACGCTCCGGAGCGTGTGTCGAAAAAAACAACACACTGGTTCAGAAGCACTGTGTCGAGGCTTGCTTCGTTTGGCAAAAGTCACGTGACCAGTGACGTCCGAAGCTTCATTACGCACGTAACTGCTTCGGTACCTGATTCAAATGGTAGGGTAGGAAGTGAATCATTCGCGGGATTTGTGGAGTGTTTTGATGGTGGCAGATAGTGAACCACTGATCATTCTACTGAGAGATTTGGTTCTGTTGTGTGGGAGTATTTAGAGTTGATTTTGGTCGGTGGGTTTTCCAGCTTTGTGTTCTGGGTGTTTGCTTTTGTTTTGTGCGTGTTTATTTTATCTGAAAACGGGAAAAACGTAAAATGTCAGAAATCTGCTTTTCATAATATAAATATCATTAAATAACTTTAGAAAAACTTCCATTTGACTCGTAACATCTAATGTTTTAAAAAGATATATATTATTTTAAAAAATAATCTTAAAATGTTAGTCTACAAAATGTGCAGCAATTTTATTTATTTATTCTCTTTAGCTGATAGTTTGTGGAGCCATAACTGCATCTCTACCAGTTTTTCTGCACTCCAGCCTCTTCTGTTCCATGTGAAGGGATTTTCCTTACGGCAGGAGAAATTATCTCCACGAAAAGGAACAGGTTCAGCCATCGCACAGTGGAACAAATTCTCTTCTTAAATAAAAATGAAAAAGGGTTTCCTTAAATGCATCATGTTTTTAATTTGCAATTTCATAAGCATTTTCCCTTTCCATTTCACAATAAATTCTACACCCAGGTCACAAATATGTATAGGAAAATTTCCCTAATATAATATTATTTATAAATATACCCCTCGATTAACGCGATTAACTGCATAAGGACATGGAGGCAGGACCTCACAGCAGAAGCATACTGCATAATGTGCATTATTATATGTATGTTATATGTAAGGTGGTATTTTTCAATTATTGTATTTACCAACATCAAGAAGTCACAAGCAAAGAAAGACCAAACCATGGTGCATGTTCAAACCAGGAAAGTTTACTGGTCAGAATTATTTATTAAACAAATAAACTACATTTTTAACACCAAAAAATACGCGTTCAAAGCAACACAACAGACAGAATTCCACTCTGTAGAGTGGGCAATCATTATGAAGCAGTTGGTTTTATTTTGTGAATTCAAGCTGCTCTTCATATTTTTAGCCACAAGATGTCACCAGAGAGGACTGTGTTGAAAAGCTTCGAGTAATGAACCGTTTTTCAATACAAGCTTCAGTGCTTCAGAAAGCTTCATTTGGCCATCACTAGCTAGCACCATAAAGACGGTAAAACACGTAATAATATCTACAAATGCATCTTAAAGCTGTTATATTAGCACTCGCTGTATTACTAACATAACCACATTAACATTATTGACACTCGCTGACTTTTAATAGTCATTCTATAAATGCTGTCCGTTTAAATGGTCTTACCTGTAACACTGCTGTATCCACCGGATTCCAGCCAGAGTGGATTCTGGAGTCTTCCCACGCTCCTGTTACTGATCCTCCATCTGGATGGATGATAACAACCTTCTGAACAATCTAGCAGGTGGATGGCCCACATCTATGGGACTGATTTGATTTGATTTGATAATGACATATTTTTATGTCATTAAAAACTGGGGACTGTGTTGTTCTTGTGCTTTTAGATTTGACAGCTGCGTTTGATACATTGGATCATGCCATTTTACTCTCTCGTTTGGAGCACTGGGTGGGCATTAGGGGCACAGAACTGGAGTGGTTCAGGTCCTACTTGGCAGGGCGAACTATCTGTGTCAGTCTCGGTGACCATGTGTCGTCCTCCGCTCGTCTCTTGTGTGGTGTCCCACAGGGCTCAGTTCTTGGCCCCCTCCTCTTCTCTTTATATCTGCTTCCTCTTGGTTCTGTACTGAGAAAGCATGGCATTGCTTTCCACTTTTATGCTGATGACTGTCAGATCTATGTCCCTCTAAAGAAAAAAGGCACATATTCCACACAGCCACTACTTCAGTGTCTCGATGACAATAAGGCTTCGATGTCTGTTAACTTTTTAAAAATTCAATGATAAAAAGACCGAGGTGATGGTTTTTGGTTGCCCCACTGAGAGCGCCAATGTGTATTTAGAGTGAACTGTGATCTGAAGTTTGAAAATGAGATTAAGGCAGTGGTAAAATCTTCTTTCAGCTCAGGCAGCTGGCAAAAATAAAGCCAATTCTTTCACGGCAGCACTTTGAGACAAAGATCCACGCCTTTGTTAGCACTCGGCTGGATTACTGTAATGCACTTTATATTGGGGTCAGCATATCATATATTACTCATCTACAGAGGGTGCAAAAAGCTCGTCTTTTAACTCGCACTCAAAAGTTTGAGCACATTTCCCCTATTTTAGCTTCACTTCACTGGATGCCCAATTCTTTTAGGATTCATTTTAAAAAGGAGAGAGCGAGCGTGAGGTTCCTTCCCCTGGAGCCCTGAACCCCTGCCCCATTCACTGTATATACTCATCACTGTGGTTTCCCTTCTGTGTTAATGAATTTTCAACCTTTTTGCTTGCCAGCATGCAGTCTGCCCTTAGATCCATCTGTTAGCCTTGACAAAGATATTTCTAACTTTAGAGATGTGAAGGATGTGAATGAGGCTGTTGAAGAACTGACGATAGCAGATAAAAAACAGGCTGCAGAGACTTTGAGCTTGTGTGGAAACAGAGAGAGAGAAAAGAAAGACATGAATGCCAAAGTTAATAAAGGTGAAGTTAGGAGCTGTGATGATGTTCATGATATCAGAAGCTGATATGGCTGCTACAGAGACAACCCAAACAGCTGCTGTGGTGAGGTGAGTGTTATAGCAGTGGAACATATAGCAGCCTAACACAGGCCCAAACATGACAACAAAGCAGGATTCAGGCTCTGTGAGAGGATTTCAAACAGAAGCTGGAGAAGAGAAAGGACTCTGTTGGACTGACTACAGAAAGACTTGTTGCTGCCTTTCATAGTGTGTAACTTGAAGGCCCTGAGTACTTTCTCCCACACTGAAAACACTGGAATGATAACATTATTTGAACATTACCTAATAAGACTGATTCAGGACAGACAATTAGTTATGTTAAACTTTCCTAGCAGTCCTTCACAAACAGGGGACAGTCTGTCTATTCTCTCCATCTGTCAGCTGCTGCTGGCTCTTCCTCCTCCTCTTCCTCACACACTGCTGAGTTTGTCCTGGTGGATCATCAGGGGTGCAAAGCCTCACAGATGATGTGCAGCAGTGGGTCCCTCAGTCTGTCCTCACTCTGGACACTTGCAGTTGTCACACATGGAAATCAAATGTGTGATAAGCTGCAGGATTCAAACACAAGTGTAACTTATAAACACATGTTCATACTTTTATTCCACAATCAGAGAGAAAGAAACAGAGAGAGAGTGCAGGACAGACAGACAGGTGACAGTCTCAGGTGTACACACTGCTACAAAACAGCACAAGAGAAGGAGGATTTAGTGTTTGTGTTATTACGAGTGCTAAACAAGAAGAGTTCCAGATGGTCCAGTGGACACATGTGTGACTCCTGTGATTAAAGCATCTTTCTTTCAGCTTAACGACTGAACCGTCAGCTCGTTCAAACACACGTTAAAGTCCGTTTGGCTCGACACCACCGAACAGAGGCAGCAATATAACATAGCTAACATTAACAGTGCAGTGAATCCTGCTTGTGCCGTCATATTCAGGACTGCAAACCGAGCAGCATCACTGACTTTCAGCTTGTTGTGTTTGTAGATATATGACTGACTTTAATTATCCATAACATCATCACATTCTCTGTAAGATTAAGGTCGACTATTGAACGGCGTATATATTTAAAAGTAAAGGCTTTAAAACCAAGTTAGTATAAACATCACTAATGTCACATAACTTTGCCGACATGTGGCCAACAGTAATGTTTTAATGTTCTTCATTATTAAACATTTGCACATAAATAAGTGACATAATATTCAGTACTTAGTTTTGAAAGTTTACTCTTTGGCCGCTCCGCTTCCACCGTTTTTTTTTTTCAGCAAAATTATCCACACCCACCGCCGCGCTATGAAGTCTGGGATATGCTGCGCCATGGAGGATACAGGGAGCCATCCTTATAATTCACGGAAAAAAAGGACGCATTTGAGGGCCGCATTTCGAGCAGCCTTTGAATTAGGACTGCCTTTGTCGCGTTGCTGTGACGTAACTGGCCTTAAATGCGGTCTTTAGGGATGCAGACCCTGAATTGGGATACAGCCCTAGACCTCCCTCCAGTGGCTTTAGAAAAAGGAAAAATCCAAGATGGCTGACCGTAATTAAGTATTATTGTTTTAAGCTGATAAGAAACTTGAAATGTTGTTACTTCGGACAAGATTTGTCTGCAGGTATAAGTGATGATAAAATAATGATTGTAGCGGGTGTTGCTAAATGATAATTTGTACGTTTAAGTGGGTAGATTTTGTCTCGTTAGCTTTTAAGCATGTAACAAGCTAGTTTGCAATGTTAGTTAGCTAACACAATATTTTGTACGTTTTCAGTTTTATGATGGTCAGAGGCCATTCTTCAATAAATCAGCAAAAAAAGGAAAATAAATCTGATTATTGCAGCATCGTTATCTTGCTGTCCAGCTGGTGAACACTAAGAAACTAAGGGCGAGGGCAGCATACTGTCATTCTGGACTTTTCTTTATTTTTATTTGCTCTCAGTGAGATTTCAAAAGAATCAGAGAGTTTGGGTCTGTGTATGAAATATAATTTATGTGCTGTTTTCACTTTGTAAAAAATCTCAAACTCTTTCTGCCCGTGTCTGACGCCTGTTGCATTACAGGTAACAGGGATTCCAGGCCAGCCAATCAGAGTAGAGTTTGCCAATAAAGCCAGAGATGGCCTCCAATGAAGGTGGGACATGATCGGCTTTGGCTTCTTTTCCTCCTTCAATAATTAGACATACAGGGCACACAGTGTGTGTACAGAACAGCGGAAATCATTATGGAGTCCTGGAATATGGAAAGGAAGCATCACAGTACAGCTTCACTGAAGCTTTAAAGTCTGTAATATGAAATGAAAAATGAAGCAGCCAGAGCTTTTTCATGAGTGGAAATCCACTGTGACTGTGAGCTGCTGCTACAACCTCTAGATTAGCCAGCAGCTCATCCTGCTCAACATTTTCTCACCAACTTTAATGGAAGTGTGATGTTTTCAGCTGGAGTGATGGTCAGGGTGGCCTCCCTCTCCTCTTCATCACCTCTTCAAGGTACAATCTTCCTGGAGACTCCTCTCCAAGAGTGGAGTCTCCTCATTTGCCTCTGAACCTCGTCATGAGTGAAAGTGATAGGTCGGGGAGGGGTGTCAGGCTACAGTGTTATGTGGAGTGTCAGTAATTCTAGTAGGTGTTGGGTTCTGGGAATTTACGCAAATTTGCGCAGGGTAAATCTAGTGTTAATGCTACTCCACACTTCTCTCATCCTGTTCTGCTGGAGTTTCCACTCCAGCTTCCTCCTGTAATTGTCCTTAGCTTGTCTGATCTTGTCCTTTAGTAGCACCTGGACCTTTCTCACCTCCTCTTTATTGCCCCCTCTGAAAGCCCTCTTCTTGTCATTGGGGAGAGCTTTGATGTACTTAGTCAGACACTGCATGTTATTTGGGTAACAATGAACAGTCTGAGCTGGAACAATGGAGTCAGTCCAGAAAATTATTTAGTCCGTGATACACTCATTGATGTCCTCGGCGTGAGGCTCACAGAGTGTCTCCCAGTCAGTCACCTCGAAACAGCCCTGTAGTTCCACTAAGGCCTCCTCTGACCACCTCCTAATGCTTCTTCTGGTTACAGGTTCCCCCCTCACAATCGGCACATAGCGGGGGGTGAGGTGAATCAGGTTGTGATCTGACCTACCCAGTGGGGGGAGGGAGGAGGAGCTGTATGTGTTCTTGACATTAGCACACAGTAGATCTAAAATTCTCTCCCCCCTGGTGGGACAGACCACATATAGTGTGAACGTTGGTAGTGTGTTGTCCAAGGTGACATGGTTGAAGTCCCCTCAGATAGCAATGAAGGTACTCTACATCTACAGGAAACAGTGTCTGAAAAGGGCTGGGAAAATCATCAATGACCCCAGTCACCAAGCACATGGACTCTTCACCCTCCTGCCCTCTGGGAGGGCACCAGACTAAGACCACCAGGTACCGAAACAGATTCTTCCCTACAGCTGTCAGACTCCTGAACTCTGCCTCCTGACACCCGACCCACGTTAAACTCATGGACTCTATAACTGAACACACTTAATGGACAAAAACAAACAAATGGCTGACTGTACCCTCATACACACAATAATAACATGGACTGAACCACCACTCACAACCACTAGCACTTTATATAGCCACTGTAGAAATTAGCCACATATCTCACTAATCCTAACCACACTACTGTAAATGCTGTATAGACAATCATTCTGTACAATATGATAATTATAGTTTTACAACTGTTTATAACTGTTTATAACTTGCATAGTTCATATTTTATATTTCTCTATAGCTTTATATTTCATATGTCTGTATAGTTTTCATATTTATATCCTGTACATAGCTTGTACACTCACTACAGCCTGTACATACTTACAGTTATAGCATATTCATAACATACCTTCATACCGTGTGCATTCTAACATACCCATAATAGACCCACATTTTGTACCCTCATACCTATAACAGACCCATTTCTGTAATATATCTATATATCTATATTATTGCTAATATATATTTTGTAATATATCTATATTATGGCTAAAGCACTTTCTGGATATATGCAAACTGCATTTCATTGCCTTGTACTTGTGACATGTGCAATGACAATAAAGTTTAATTCTATTCTATTCTACTCTGGTGCTGAGTCTGTAACCAGGCTATAGCAAAGTGTTAGCAGAGAGAGGAACATAAAAAGCTGGCAAGAATACTTGAGTAAATTCCCTGAGCAAATAATATGATGACTTGTTGGAATGAAAATGAGCTTGTAGTTTGTCTGCTTTAATAATGTGACTGGAAAAAGGTGTTGGACTTCAAATATGTCCATTTATTTCACACTTCACCTTCACCAAGTGAAGCCATGTAGTTCATAGAATAAAAAACATAACTTTTTCCATTTTTTTTTTTTTTACGTTTTTGTGATAAATGTGGGACTTTAATGTGAAAAGTTCAGAGTTTTTTCTCTTGTTGTGTTTGTTTGAAGCTGCTTCCTGTTGGCGTCAGCTGTTTGGAGACCCATTTTCTAAACTTCTACATTCTTAACCTTCTTCAGCTCTGAACAAATTATGAAACACTGGATGACTTCAAGCACACACTTGTCTAATAATTTGACATCTTTCATTCTTTATACAGATTGAAGGACTGTGGTTTGTCAGAGATCAGCTGTGATTATCTGGCAGCAGCGCTCAAGTCCAACCCCTCCCATCTGAGAGAGCTGGACCTGAGTACTGACATCGGGCACTTCACTGAAAACAACAAGCTGCAGGATTCAGGAGTGAAGCAGCTGTGTGGTTTTCTGGAGAGCCCAGGATGTGGACTTGAAACTCTGAGGTCAGTCGCCATGCTTTGATGTGAGCTGGAGGCTGAGACATTTAATAATGACATCACACTGAGTGTTGTTATATATGAAATTTACTTGTGAATGATTTCCTGCTTTGACTGTGTGAAGGCAGTGATTACAGCAATAACTGTAAGAAGTATTTGGACTGACAGAAACATGTGGACAGCTTTTATACTGAGGGTATAGACAGAGTCTGCCTCTGTGTGTGCTGTGTTCAAAGTTTCGGCCAATCACAGCATCATGTTGTTATTTAGTGCAGCATGAACACACAGTGGAAAATGTTCAGCTGACAGAACCGTTTTGTAATCCAGACTTTGAAATTGGCTCAGATTATTTCCTCCTCTGTTACAGTGAGCTCACTCCAACAGTTAAACACACAAGCATTTATATTCAAAGCTTTTTATTAGAAAACCATTTAATCTTCTACTTTCTAATTTTCCAGGGAGTACAAGTAAGCCTACAGTCTGAAAGCACAGTGCTCTGTGAGGAGAATAAGGTATTAATAATAAGAATCAGCTTATATTAGGTAATAGGGTTTATTCCAGGAAGCAGCTTCCTGTTCCAGATCAGCTGATCAGAGCCAGGTCAATCTGCTCTGAGCATGCTCAGTCTGAGTTACGGGCCCCATACTACAATTCACCATGGCAACAGGTAAAAAAAGAGCAGAGGCTCGATGTGAATCCAGAGGAGCAGGAATATGAAGATGTTTCAGTGCCGAGCTGTCAGGGTTCCTGGGTCTTTGACCCAGTGTTTTCAGTTTTGTCACGTTTAGTTCAATGTTGTTCTCACTTCCTGTACTCACCGGTCTCTCATTATCATCCTCATCAGCCTGTGTATTTAGGTCGTCGGTTGTCGGTGTCGTGTCATTAATGTTGTCACTGTTGTCTATTCCCCGCGTTTGCTTTTCAGTTCAGATCAGTCAGTCAGTCATTCAGTACAGTCAGTCAGCCAGCCAGCCTGCCTTCTTCCCTGTTCTGTTCATCCGTTCATCCTGCCACTCCAATAAACACCCTTAATTCTCACCACGAGTCCAGCATTTGGATCACTCTTCTCCACATCCAAACTGTGATGGCATCAGCCACACAGGGGTAAATCAGTTCATTTTTCACTTTATTAGTTTGCTTTGCAGTTTTCTTCATTAAGTTAATTCATTAATCATTTTGTTAAACCTAACACTGGTATTATGAGGCGCGCACATAGTAACATTGTGTGGTTTTTCTAAAATGTTTTGTTATATTAATTATGTTTCTCTCTTTGAGTTACCTGGGTTTGGGCGGTGGCTGTTTCCTGTCTGGGCAAAAGGCGTGGCTGAGGACTCTGAGGACAAAATGCCTGCTCAGCAGGACCAACCATGGGCTTACCAGGAGCAGGGGTGTTTTAGGTTTAGTTAGGTTATTCTGTGCTTAGTTAATATGTGTGTTTTTGTTTTCCCCCCTATTGTGTATAAATGGTTTGGCCAAATCATTATAAAAGCTACCCTCATGTGTCTTTGTAATTAGGTCAGTTTGTGAGTTAAGTTGTGTCTCACTTTGTTTTGTTTAAGTTTCTAGAAATTATTTTTCATAGAGCTATATTTAGTTGACCTCTTTTATGGGCATGCTAAGTATGTTTTTGAATTTTGTTAATTTTGGACTTTTTGAGGGTTAAAATAAAGAAAACCCTTTTTGAAGATACTTTTTGCCTGTGTCCTCTATGCTTTGGCTGCTTGGTCCCTCACACAAACAGCAACTCCTGACAGAATGACACGACCCCGCGTTGTGGACCCAGCAGACTCGGAGCTTTTCGAACGGCAGGAGGCAGCAGTCCTTTGCTGGACGGAGGGGCTTAGGGGAAAACAACAGCTGTTCGCGGAGAGAGAGCACGTCTTCGGAGGGACTCGTCTGGCTCTGGGAGGGCTTTGGGGATGCCGCGTTCTTCCGCCTGCTGCCTCTCCTGTATCGGAGCATTCACCGCGGAGAGTGGGCATCACTGGCGAAGCTTCGGCCACTCGCTCCCTCGCCCCTCCGCTCCTCGCTCACCCGCTCACTCCTCGCTGCTTCACTCAGGATGCCAATGTTCACATTTTGGACAGAGAGGACAGATGGTTTGAAAGAGGAGTGAAAGAAGCCATTTATGACCAGGTTTCACAATGAGCTCACCTGAAACCCTGGCTGATTGTGACCCACACCCATTTTCACACCTTGGCTCATGTGATTAAGTAGAGGATCATCAGGGGGCCCTTTGTCCCTCTTTGGGGAGTTACTCCCACTGGGTTTAAATCTGGGACTCTCCATCATTTGACCTTAGAACTGAAAAAGCTTCTCGGATGAGAGGTGAACATCTTCAAGCTACTTAGAGAAGTCCAGACACTTTTCTTTACAAGCTCCTTAGACTACGATGACCTGGATGACTGAGAACCTTCACAGACACTTCACTCACCAGCCTCTCTGCCTCGCCACGACACAGCGGCTCCGCATCCCACCTCAGCTCAACAGAGGCTCCCACGCCAGAGACTCAGCTGTTTACCCCGCCAGTTTCTTCTAGGAGAAAGCGGCACACACGCCGCCATAAAATTGACTATTTTGAGCAACTCCTGGCGGTGAGTTCCAGTGACTGTTTTTCACACTCGTCATCTGATTCCTTACTGAAAACAAACAATAGACTCATCTCTGATTCATGGGGAGTTTCCCTCCTGGATGAGGATGTGGGCTGGGAAGATTTTTTCTGCTCTGCTCCCTCTGAGTGGGGATTTATTAAAGACAATAACTGCACTTCAACACCCCCGAAGACTGTTCAGTTAAAGACTGTAAATAGTTTTGGCAGAAGGGCCAGAATAATCTCTGATAAATCACGATTGTCACGATTCCTGGGTACGCAAACCCTAGGCCTGCTTATTCTAAGAGTCTTATTAAGTCTTATATAAGTCTTATATAAGTCTTATATAAGTCTTATTCTAAGACTGTTTTATCTGAGCCTGCTTCTTCACCTACCTCTCAGCCTGTTCCGGTTTCATCAGCCCAGGGCACTGCTAAAAATGCTCATGCACCTAAAGCTGTCAGTATCACTCACCCAGTCATTATTTCCACCCCTTTCAGTCAGCCAACACCCACATCCGTGCCAGCTCCCAGGAGCTGTGACCCAGTCCACTCCTGCACCCGTTCATGTTCCTCGGGTGGGTGTGACTGGTGTCTAGCCACCTCCCGTGCCTGTCCCAGCGCCCAGGCTCAGGGCAGCCAGAACCCAGCCTGACCTCCCTAGAGGCCCGGAAGAGCTAGCCTGTCCACCTGCTAGTTCACCACCTCATCCATCTCCTCACCCAGCTTTCCATGCCCTAGCACAATCCCTAGTTAGGCTAGCTGATCTGTTTCCAGCTCAAGCACCGGATTTGCTAGCCCAGGCTGCAGCACTGTCACCATCTTTAGCTCTGCCAGTAGCTTCGCCAACCTCTGTTCATCCATTAGCCTCCTCACTCCAGTCAGTTGACTCACCCGCTGTTCAGTCTCCTGTTCTACAGTCCCCTGTAGCTCAGTCTCCTCCTCTCCAGTCCCCTGTAGCTCAGTCTCCTGTTTTCCAGTCTCCTCCTGTCCAGTCAGTCTAGTCTCCTCCTGTCCAGCCACCTCCTGTCCAGTCAGTCCAGTCTCCCCCTTTTCAGTCTCCTCCTGTCCAGTCAATCCAGTCTCCTCCTGTTCAGTTGGTCCAGCCTCCTCCTGTCCAGTCAGTCCACTCTCCTCCTGTCCAGCCACCCGTCCTCCCACCGCCTGTAGTCCAGTCTCCTGTAGCCCAGTCTCCTGCAATCCAGTCTCTGGGCCAGTCACTTATTCATCATCCTGTTCAGTTCCCTGACCTGATGCCACAGCATTCAGAGCAAGCTGTGAGCTCTCAGCCAGGGGTTTCCTCAGCCAGGGGTTTCCGCACCCGCTGGCCCGGCCGTTCCTCAGCCAGGGTTTCCACACCCACTGGCCCGGCCTGCCTTCAGCTAGAGGTTTCCGCACCTGCTGGCCTTGCCTGCCTTCAGCCAGAGGTTTCCGCACCTGTTGGCCTTGCCTGTCATCAGCCAGAGGTTTCCGCACCTGCTGGCCTTGCCTGCCTTCAGCCAGAGGTTTCCGCACCTGCTGGCCTTGCCTGTCATCAGCCAGAGGTTTCCGCACCTGCTGGCCCTGCAGCTGCTCCTCCGTCACCGCCGGCTCCCATGCCGTCGCCTTCAGCTGCTCCTCCACTGGATTCCACGGTGTTGTCTGCAGCTGCTGCTCTGCCGCAGTCTCCTCATCCACTTCAGATTTGGCGTCAGTTGCCTCTGGACCTGCTCAGTCGCTGCCACTGCCTTCCATGTGGCCGGCCTCCGGACCTGCTCAGTGGCCACCACTGCCTTCCGTGTGGCCGGCCTCCGGACCTGCTCAGTTGCCGCCACTGCCTTCCGTGTGGCCGGCTTCCGGACCTGCTCAGTCGCCGCCACTATCTTCCATGTGGCCGGCTTCTGGACCTGCTCAATCGCCTCAGCCGCTGGCGACGCGGCCACCCACCGGAACTGTTTCGGCTCAGCTGAACTGTGCCTTTTTGGACTCTAATCTGATGACAATAATTTGATGCAGTTTGATCACAACCATGTTTAAATATGTGTTGATGTAAAAGTGACTGGATCAAATTCTGACTTTAGATATGAATCATTAGAAAATGCTGGAGTTCTAAAAGTTCAAATGATCCCAGAGGAACCGTGGGACATGTTGAACAATAATATGATGGAGTTTTTTCATAACCACTTGGTTTGATTATTGTGGGAAATATCAACATGTGGCCGACTTTAAACGTCAGGGTTATCCTGCTGATCAAAGTTAAACACTGAGTTTCGCTTTTGTCTGACCATTTGAATCCCATTTGAATTTCCAATAAAGGATCCACAGAGTTTGGTGAAAACAATGACAGTAGATGTTTGTGTGAAAGTGCTGGAAGCAAATTTGTGTGTGATGTTCTTTCAGTGTTGCACTTTGTAGATGGTCCGTGGTTTCACAGCCAGTTGCACATAGAGGCCAGTGTTGAATGGAAGAATAGAATAGAATAGAATAGAATAGAATAATCCTTTAATTGTCCCACAAGGGGAAATTTGGGTGTAGCAGCAGCAAGAAAACACATATACAAACAAACAGTACACAAGACACAGAACAGAAACATACACAATTTTTACATATTTACATGAAGGACAATGGTTACCAAAAACTGAGTACCATACTGTTATTAAATAAAATAAAATTAAATACAGATAAGAGGCAACCCTGGTTATAGTGTGAATCGGTTGATAAAATAGTGCAAGTTACAGCACTGATGTAAACATCTATGTTTGTTGGGAGCAGAAGATGAATTGTTGGAATGACAATGAGATTATAGTTTGTCTGCTTTAATAATGTGACTGGAAAAATGTGTTGTCGGACAAATATGTCCATTTCTTTCACATTTCACCTTGTGTAGCCATGTAGTTCATAGATTACTTGCGTAGACAGCTACTTCCGTGCAACTGATATAAGATGCGGTAAGCTGAACACAGTTTCAACCGTCTTGCTTGTTGAAAAATAGTAATGCGACAGCACCACATTTTCTTGTTAGTAATGGTAATGGCGTTGTAACGAGAGGAACAGTAAGTAGTAGTAGATTACTCGTTACTGAAAAAAGTAACTCTGTTAGTAACGCCGTTACTTGTAACACCATTATTCCCATTACTGCTGGAGAAAGGTGTTGTTGGACTTCAAATATGTCCATTACTTTCACACTTCATCTTTAAAAGTGAAGATATGTGGTTCATTGAATGAAAACACAACTTTTTCAAGTCTTTTTACTGTTTTTATGATAAATGTGGGACTTTAATGCAAAAAGTTCAGAGTTTTTTCTCTGTTGTGTTTGTTTGAAGCTGCTTCCTGTTGGCTTCAGCTGTTTGGAGTTTCCATTTTCTAAACTTCTAAAAAACATACATTCTGAACCTTCTTCAGCTCTGAACAGATTATTGTGGTTGAGGAATTGAGAGTAATTCTTCAGATTAGCAATAGGTGGATCTCAGCTTCACAATTTCAATTAAAGTCAAAAACACAAAAATCACAGGTGAGGAGCAAAGTTCTATGCCAGCTTTTTTATTGAACATTGCAGCCCAGCAAAACAGAAGGAAAAGCAAAGCTCCCCTAGGGTGTTCGCCATAAGCACATGCAGGTTGGGACCAACCCCAACGGACAGACAGCAGGAAAAAGCCCCGAGGGCTTTCCCAGGTCCCCTTTTAAAGGTACCAGTAGTCCCACCTCCTGCTGCTGAGTAACTTTCCCACGCGCCCAGAAACAGGAGGTGCAGGGTCAAGTAAGGGCCAGGGTTCGGGCAGGACTCTGGCTGAGGGCCCTGCCCAAAGGGACATCCTTAGGTGTCCCTTTGCTTTGCCTTCTGACAATAGGTCACAACATGGTCAAAGGTCACACATTAGTACAGCAAACAGCATAGTTTTTTGTGATAATCTTATGATATTCATGTGAATAATACTTGACCTAACTACATCAAATATATGGGTTAAATGCATTACATAAAATAAACACTCCAGTGTAGGTTTATAGTGTGTGTGTGTGTGTGTGTACATGACAGTGATTTCATTATGTTGTTTTCAGTATAATGGGTTGCATGAAAAACATTCTATTGTGTGTGTGTGTGTGTATGTGTGTGTGTGTGTGTGTGCGCGCGTATGTGTGTGTAGCACCCCACCCGTTATACTGAGTCTAAACCCACGTACCTCAGTTTGGACCCCCTAGGCAGGGTGTTAGGTTCGTTACAGCCCAGATACCACGAATGGTTCTGGTATAGACAGGAATCAGGGAAACTACCAGTAAGCCCTGACCTGCAAGTTAAACTTAACCAGCAATAAAAGAATCGACCCCAGACAACTCTTTAACATAAACAACAAGTTTACTGGATGTAAAGGCAGGAAAAATAATGTACAACACACCCTTTTCTCGGCTCAACTCAAATGATATCCAGCTCCATAAACAAATGAAAAAGGCTGGGTAAATGAACTAATTCCCCTTTGAAATTAGGTTAAACAATACAACTTATGTTATCACCTCTTGGCACATAACACACTAATATATACTCGAAACTAGGCTATATAAATCCACTAGATACACACTGTTCACACATGGGCCCCACACACACTCACATTCACACTGATTGCAGGCCTGTTTGCTGCTCACGATGACTGATGGAGAGAAAAATCCTCTTCTTTCCCGTAACAGCACGAAAATCCAACTTACAGTTCAGTTGCTCGGTAGGTTACCGTCCTCCAGTCCCGAACTAAATCCACTCTCCGCTCTCCCGGCGGATCCGATGCTGTCTCTGCCGCGGCGCATCAGCCAGACGCCGTCCCGCTGCCCAACAGCCCTCCGCGGCCGCCTCCGTGACTCAGCCAAGCAGGTCCAAGCTAGCCTCCATCCCCGCTGCAGCTGGAAACACGGTTCTCACGGTGGTGCGACCGCCAAACCGAAAGGTTGCTTTGCCCGCCTCTGCCGCGAAGCTCTAGCCCGGTGGACCTCCGAATCACGCACTCTTTTCCGCTAGTCAACCGCAGTCAAAACTAGCTGAGTCTCTCCTTTTTGTTCAGCTTGCGCGTGCACACCTCCCTTCCTCCTCTGCAACCAAAAAAAAACACAGGTCCCGTCCTATGCTACCTTCACGGGCCTCTAGAAAATCAGAACTCCGATCCACATTTCAACTCTCTTCAAAATCACATAACATAATACTTTATGATTAACACAACAGTTTCATTGCTCTAAATACATGTATTCACCTTGTGACTTATTACAGGGCAAATTTCATTCAGAATACAGTTACGTCACATAAAATTAACTGTGACTGCCTCATGCTACTGTGGCGTTCAAGTCCATGGGAACATTGCATCCATTCCCAAACTCCCATCCGGGCTACACCCTCCCCCTTCTAAATGTGTTTGATGCCCCTATCAAACCCCACAGATTTATAAACACGAAAATCTGAGCTTTGTTAGTCCAGCCCTAACTTAACACAGGAAGGGCATAGCGCTAGTGGGTGACACCATGAAGTCTGGCAAGTGTGATCTCGTGCATGTCTATAAATGCCACTTCCCACCAAAACCCCATGGCTCAGAACCACTACAGGGTGATCTGATGATTGACCGAGTTCATCATAACTCAGTCTCACCACAGGCCTCTTTAGTCTCTGTGGGCGGCCTACTGGATGCTCCTCTCCCTCCAGTGACATCCCACTCTCTTCGGTTCCCTCCTCTGGGCCAGTCACTGCCACTGCCTCGGGGTCTAGATGAAGATCTAAAGGATTATGATCATCTGGATTTCTTTCAATATCTGCCAAATCCGTGGTTGAACTCTCAAGATCCAACACATTTGGCCTTTGACCCTGGTTCCTCAAAAGCTGTTCTGACAGTGACGGAAGGTTTTCACAACCCATGTATGGGAATTGTGTCAGGCATGCATCTTCGGATTCCGACTCTGACGAAGATATTGCATCTCCCTGATTGTCAACCGGTTTAGCCTTGCCGAGTCCCCTTTGGGATCGTGTGACCGGCCGAGCAAACAACTCTGGTTCACTATCATTTGAAAGTCTCACCAGATACCCAATAGGCAGTAAGTGGTTACGATGCACTGTTTTCTCCACCCCCAGTCCCTTCTCAGGTTTCACTCTGTATACTGGTAGATGGGGCATTTTGTCAAGCACAATGTAGGGTGCAGTTCTCCACTTATTCTTCAACTTGTGCTTTCCAGTGACACCAAAATTCTTTAGCAACACTCGGTCTCCGGGTGCCAAGGTCTGTTCTTTCACATGCTTGTCATGTGCTTTCTTGTTTCTCTGATGACTTTTGTCAGCAGCCTCTGTCGCTAGGCGGTAAGCTTGTTGCAAATCGGCTTTCAGCTTAGCTATGTACTGGTGGTGTGTCAGACTGCTGTGTGTCTGATTGTTGGTTCCGAAACAGATGTCCACAGGCAGCCGGGCCTCCCTGCCAAACATAAGCAGGTAGGGTGAGTACCCAGTTGCTTCGTTCTGCGTACAATTGTATGCGTGTACCAAATGACTGATGGACTGATTCCACGCCTGTTTCTTCTTGGGATCCAAGGTACCCAGCATGGAAAGTAACGTCCGGTTAAATCTCTCTGGCTGTGGATCTCCCTGGGGATGATACGGCGTTGTCCGGGATTTCCGGATTCCCAACACTCTCAGAAGGTCGTGGATCAGCTTACTTTCGAAATCACGTCCCTGGTCGGAATGTATCCGGGCCGGAAGTCCATAATGCACAAAGTACCGCTCACAGAGAATCTTGGCTACTGTGGAGGCTTTTTGGTCTTTAGCTGGAAAAGCTTGTGCATATCTGGTGAAGTGATCAGTCACTACCAGAACATTAGCATATCCCTGAGAGTCTGGCTCTAGGGATAGAAAATCGATACACACGAGATCTAGTGGCCCACTACTGGTGATTTGGTTCAATGGTGCAGCTCGTTGTGCAGGTGCTTTACGTGCAACACATCTCCCACAATTCCTGATGTACTGCTCAACTTCTGCACTCATCCTAGGCCAGTAGAATCGGTCTCGTATTAGCTCCACTGTCTTGTCCACTCCCAGGTGCCCTGACTCATCATGAAGCGATCTAAGCACCATGGCCACATGCTCTCGGGGCAGTACAAGCTGATGTATGTCCTTTCCAGGTTGTCTCTGTACTTTCCTGTAGAGTACTCCATCAGTGATTACCAACTTGTTTGCCTCTCTTTGAAGCAGCATAGCTTCTGCATTGGAGTCTTTGTCAAAAGTAAAGGGAATCGCCCCATTCATTGATTTCTTTACAGGAGCAATCACTGGATCATTGTCTTGTGCTGTGATAAGCTCAGCTTTGCTTATCTGGGCCAAACACCCATAGTCAAGATGAGTGGGGAAAACAAAACACTCGGGGAGCGCCTCAGGGGAAACCCCCAAAGATTCAGCAAAGCTGACCGCCCCTCCTCCTGCTAACTTTCTACAGGAGATCTGCTTACACAGAGCTTTGACACTGTCCAAGGGCAGAGTTTGCCAATCAGTGTCCTCTGTTGGTAAGGGGTTACGCGATAATGCATCAGCATCAATGTTGCTGCTTCCAGGTCGGTACTGAAGAGTGAAATCGTAGGTGGCAAGAGCAGCTAACCACCGATGACCGGTGGCATTGAGTTTGGCTGTGGTGAGGATATATGTGAGGGGATTGTTATCCGTCCTCACAGTGAACTGTGCTCCGTACAGGTAGTCGTGAAACTTGTCAACTACCGCCCACTTCAACGCCAAAAACTCAAGCTGGTGCACGGGGTAGTTTTTCTCTGATGAACTAAGCTTTCGGCTAGCAAAGGCAACTGGTCGCAG
This sequence comes from Oreochromis niloticus, assembly GCF_001858045.2. NCBI lineage: Eukaryota > Metazoa > Chordata > Actinopteri > Cichliformes > Cichlidae > Oreochromis > Oreochromis niloticus. The sequence goes on along the minus strand of NW_020327688.1, from coordinate 45,291 downwards.
CCCTTCTGGGTGTTCTTGGTTGAGCACAGCGCCCAAACCCTGAAGACTAGCATCAATGTGCAACACATAAGGCTTGGTTGGGTCTGCGAATGCCAGCACAGGTGCATTTGTAAGAGAATGTATAATGTTCTGGAAAGCTCCTGTACATGCAGCATCCCATCTGTCCCCAAACGGTTCATTTACCCGATGGTAGGTCTTTTCTGGGACTTTAACAGCTCTCTTTCCTTTCTGGGTCGGTGGGTAACCTTTACATAGCTCGGTTAACGGCCTGACAATGATGGAGTAGTCTTTTATAAAGCGCCGGTAATACCCACAGAACCCTAGGAAAGACTGCAGTGATGGGAGATCAGTGGGTTGCTCCCAGCGAGCTACCGCTTCAACCTTGGTTGGGTCAGTGGCAATCCCTTTCTCTGACACTATGTGTCCAACATATGTCACCTGTGGTCTGCAGAACTGACATTTGTCGATGGACAATTTTAGGCCAGTCTCTTCCAGTCTGTCAAGAACTTTGATTAGTCTCTGCTCATGTTCTTCCAACGTTCTTCCGAACACAATCAAATCGTCAAGGTACACTATGACCTCAATCATGTGCATGTCTCCCACTGCTTTCTCCATTACTCTTTGAAAGGTCGCGGGAGCTCCTGTTATACCCTGGGGCATCCTCTCAAATTGAAAGAATCCCAAAGGACATATGAAAGCGGTCTTCTCCTTATCCTCTTCTGCCATGGGGATTTGGTAGTATCCACTACGCAAATCCAAGACAGAGAACCACCTGCTCCCAGACAAACAGTCCAACGCCTCGTCAATGCGAGGAACTGTGTATTGGTCAGGGACAGTTCTGCGATTCAGGGTCCGATAGTCCACACACATGCGCAATCGCCCCGTTTTCTTTCGTGCTAAAACGATGGGGGAAGCATAAGAACTCCTTGATTCTTTTATTATCCCCGCTGCCAAAAGTCCTTGCAGGTGGCGGCGTAAGTCATCCAGATCAGCTGGGGCAACACGGCGGGACCGCTCTCGGAAGGGGGTATGGTCAACTAGACGGATGTGATGTTGCACTCCTTTAGCCAAACCCACATCCCATTCCTCCGTCGAGAAAACTTTGCCTCTCTCTGCAAGTTTCTGACTAAGCCTCTGTTTCCATTCAGCTGGTATAGGAGAGTCCCCAAAATTAAACAAAGATGGGTCAAGCTTAGGAGAAGCGTTTGTGTTTGGGCCTGGGACATCAGTCACTATATCAGCTACATGCAGGTGTGCAACCACAGTGCCCATGGGAATGGCAGTGTCCTTTAGTGACTGGTTGCGCATGAGCACTAGAAACTTGTCTCTATCAAGCATCTTGGAGAACAGTACGGTTGGCTGCACAAGCACACTTGGGGGAAGGGCATGTGAAGCTGCCCGTTCCGTGATGAGGATGCTGTCTCCAATAGTGTGAATGTCTTTGACTTTACAGACAGCTATATGTTCTTTCCCAGCTGGAATGACCAGTGGGCCAGGACCAGTCCACTTAACATTAGCTACAGGACTGTCATCATCCTTGGCAGACTCAGACTTAATAGTCAGTAGGTTCTGAGGCTGCTGAACATTCACTTTGGTAGGGAAAACCTTCTCCACCCTCCCTTTCTTTCCAGTTGCGGAAACGGGTCTGATTTTATGAACATTGGTGCCCACCAAGACTGGTATGGTATCTGAGCACCGAGGGTCCGGGCACACCAAAGCGAGGACTGGGATAGTCTCAACTTTCTCTTGTGTTTCTTCAAGGAATCCCAATTCAACTTGAATGTACCCCGGTAAGGGTAGCTGGTCTCTGATTCACTTAGGCCCCAAATATCTAGACCAGTGACAGAGCGTAAAGGCACATGAGACAAGTGTTTTGAATACCAGCTGTCAAAAATGATGGTCACCTGAGAGCCACTGTCGAGGAGAGCAGTGCAAGGTACACCATCTACCTTCACACAAGTTGTGGAAGGTGGTCCTACCAGTCCTTCAGGGAAACTAGGCGTCCTGACATTGACAACACTCCGGTTAACACCTACATTGGTGGAAGTCAGTTCTTTGTCAGGACTGGGAGTTTTATTACTTTCTCCCTGCTTCCGTTGAGCCTGAATGAATTTCTGTATCACTTTGGGGTAGTTTTCTGGAGCCCTACACTTGGTAGAGATGTGCCCATCCTCCCCGCAGCGATAACAGAAAAAGTGACTGGTATCTCTGGGTGTTCTCGCCCCACGCTGAAGGTGCGTGGGAGATCCATGGTGCCTGGGCGAGGGCACCGCAACCCCTTTGCTGGGGTTGACTGACATGACAGAGATCTGTTTTCTTAGCCTCACCACTTCTTTCTTTAAAGCTTGGAGGTTTTTGTCTTCTCCCAAGCTTTCTGCTTCCGCATTTTCTGTGGATGCTGCCCCAGGTGAATGGACACCTGGCACCCCTGCTGTAGTGGTGAGCTCATTGACTTGGGTTTTCAGACCTTGTATCTCAAGTCTGAGATTTTCCACGTGTGCCCCCGTGGGTACAGTAGCACTTTTGACATGCACAGCTTTGTTGGGGTTGAGTCTGCGCCGAGAAGCTTCATGCTCCTCTTCAATGCGGACCTCATTTAACAGCTGCAGAAAGGTAGGGGGATTATCTTTTCGCTCCCTTAAATGCAAACTTAACAGCATCAGATCAGATCCCGTTGCACCTTTAATGAGCTGATCAAGACGTGCTTTGTCTATGAGAGCGGGAGACAGACCTCCCTTTTTGACCACCTTGCTCAGAGATCTCTCCATCCTTCTCAGAAACTCAGAAAGTTTCTCCCCTCTGTGTTGGCATAGCATACGGAAGGCGAAATAGAGTTCCTCTCCTGTTTCTGGTGTGTCAAAAGTATTCTCAATCACATCAATGTATTCTTGAGGTGTTGCTTCAGGGTTATTAAATCGTACAGCCTGTAAAATCTCCAATGCGGGACCCTTTACACTTTCCATTATCCTGATTTTCTTCTCTCTGTCAGGCCGATCATATTCCTCTATCATCAATCGAGCCTGTAGTATCCAGTTCTCCAACTGCTCCTCTCCTGGGGGTGTGGGAATAACCCCTGAAAAGGTGCGCAACCTCCTGTAGCTGCTATGGTCACTGGCAGGCCTAGAGGTATTTTGCAGAAGGTCTCCAACCGCTCTAATGATTGCTTCAGGAGTAGAGGCCTGCAGTGTGGCGGCAGGTCCCAAATCAGTTTGAGGTGCCTGCCAGTCATCTGCAACCAGCTGGTCAACTGAACCATCATCCTCCTCTAAGTGGCCGATGATTCTCCAAGGTGAATTGCTGCCATCAGCTAAAATGTCCAGAGGAATGGCTTTAGTATTTACCTTTTCTCTGCATTCACACAGTACGGTCAAACACTTGCTCTGAGGATCATACATACGTCCTCTAACCTTCACACGTCCAAGAACTTTAATGGATTGCAGAGTCCTTTCTATGACTTCAATCTCTGTGTCTTCGGGAACATCTTTAAGTAGTATGGCATGCGAAGGGTTAAGGTTTTCTCCTTTACACCAGTGCCGTAACTGAGCCATTTCTTGGTGCTGGGTGTGTGTGAATCTTACTGTATGTGTATAGTGTAACACAATACCAAACACAAACTAATTTTGCTTTGTTGTAGCTTACTGTAACTTCAAATCACTCTCTCTTTAAGGGTTGTCTGGGTCACAAGTTACTACAAATTACTACCAGTCATTATCCCAGCGGTGCCTCCATTTTATGTAGCACCCCACCCGTTATACTGAGTCTAAACCCACGTACCTCAGTTTGGACCCCCTAGGCAGGGTGTTAGGTTCGTTACAGCCCAGATACCACGAATGGTTCTGGTATAGACAGGAATCAGGGAAACTACCAGTAAGCCCTGACCTGCAAGTTAAACTTAACCAGCAATAAAAGAATCGACCCCAGACAACTCTTTAACATAAACAACAAGTTTACTGGATGTAAAGGCAGGAAAAATAATGTACAACACACCCTTTTCTCGGCTCAACTCAAATGATATCCAGCTCCATAAACAAATGAAAAAGGCTGGGTAAATGAACTAATTCCCCTTTGAAATTAGGTTAAACAATACAACTTATGTTATCACCTCTTGGCACATAACACACTAATATATACTCGAAACTAGGCTATATAAATCCACTAGATACACACTGTTCACACATGGGCCCCACACACACTCACATTCACACTGATTGCAGGCCTGTTTGCTGCTCACGATGACTGATGGAGAGAAAAATCCTCTTCTTTCCCGTAACAGCACGAAAATCCAACTTACAGTTCAGTTGCTCGGTAGGTTACCGTCCTCCAGTCCCGAACTAAATCCACTCTCCGCTCTCCCGGCGGATCCGATGCTGTCTCTGCCGCGGCGCATCAGCCAGACGCCGTCCCGCTGCCCAACAGCCCTCCGCGGCCGCCTCCGTGACTCAGCCAAGCAGGTCCAAGCTAGCCTCCATCCCCGCTGCAGCTGGAAACACGGTTCTCACGGTGGTGCGACCGCCAAACCGAAAGGTTGCTTTGCCCGCCTCTGCCGCGAAGCTCTAGCCCGGTGGACCTCCGAATCACGCACTCTTTTCCGCTAGTCAACCGCAGTCAAAACTAGCTGAGTCTCTCCTTTTTGTTCAGCTTGCGCGTGCACACCTCCCTTCCTCCTCTGCAACCAAAAAAAAACACAGGTCCCGTCCTATGCTACCTTCACGGGCCTCTAGAAAATCAGAACTCCGATCCACATTTCAACTCTCTTCAAAATCACATAACATAATACTTTATGATTAACACAACAGTTTCATTGCTCTAAATACATGTATTCACCTTGTGACTTATTACAGGGCAAATTTCATTCAGAATACAGTTACGTCACATAAAATTAACTGTGACTGCCTCATGCTACTGTGGCGTTCAAGTCCATGGGAACATTGCATCCATTCCCAAACTCCCATCCGGGCTACATGTGCAAAACACCTCGTGCCTAAAACTCTACGTGAAAGTTACAGTATATTTAGTGCAGATAGATATATAAGTATACATGTCATACAAAAATCCGGCACATTATGAAACACTGAATGACTTCACGCTCACACTTTGTCTAATAAACTTAAATGTTTCATTCTTTATACAGATTGAGGAGCTGTGGTTTGTCAGAGATCAGCTGTCATTATCTGGCAAGGGCACTGCAGTCCAACCCCTCCCATCTGAGAGAGCTGGACCTGAGATGGAACAACCTGCATGATTCAGGAGTAAATCAGCTGTGTGGTTTTGTGGAGAGTCCAGGATGTGGACTTGAAACTCTGAGGTCAGTCATAATTTTTACTGAACAGAAAATGATCATCAATGATGCTGTCATTAAAATACTGTAGTTAGAAATCTAAGATTTTAATGTGTAAAATTCATTTTTTTCTGTTGTTGTGTTTGTTTGAAGCTGCTTCCTGTTGGCTTCAGTTGTTTGGAGTTTCCATTTTCTAAACTTTTACATTCTGAACCTTCTTCATCTCTGAACAGATTATGAAACACTGGATGACTTCAAGCACACACTTGTCTAATAAACTTACTTCTATGATTCTTTATACAGATTGATGAGCTGTGGTTTGACAAAGATCAGCTGTGATTATCTGGCAGCAGTGCTGAAGTCCAACCCCTCCCATCTGAGACAGCTGGACCTGAGTGAGAACAAGAACCTGCAGGAACACGATGTGAAGCAGCTGTTTGATCTTAAGGAGAGTCCAGACTACAGACTGGAGACTCTGTGGTTAGTAGAGTGTTGGACTGAGTGGGTGGTGCTGTCAGCAGGATTGTACTGAACAGAGTCAGTATGAAACTATTAAAACCCGGTTCTTTGATCCCCATGATAGAACAGAGAAAAACCCGACTCATAGTGGTCAAAACATTTATATTTCTTTTTATTCAATTCTCTTCTGGAAGAGAGAGACCTCTGCACAGCCAGTTGCAGGATCGCTAAGATTTGAAGCTCAAGATATGTCTCATATACGTGTTATTTTTGTACACGTGACACGTGACACACACAGTTTCATTACAAACAAACTCCTTCTACTCAGTTTCTCTTTTCTGTGTCTGATTTATTAATATGCCTGTGCACTAAAACTTCCTGTGCAGCTTCCAATAACTTCCCCTTTCTGAGGTCTGTTGCCAGGGCAACCTGTTTGAACTTAGTTTCACTCTGTCTGCTCCTCACATTCTGCAAAAACATGCAGTTTCCTGTCAGCCTGTGACCCAGACTCAAAGCTGGCCCTCTCTTATACATAAAACAATATAATCAGCAAATAAGCATTAAAAATATACATTTAAATCTAATACAAAACAAAGATCCTGTGTTTCCTGTAAAAGTGCTGCTTCTCAGTGAAGCTGTGAGAGGAGAATGGTGACAAGCTTCAGGATTGGACACAAACACTTCCTCTTTCTGGTTTATGGTCACCATAGTAACGGCTCACATGCTCTAATCAAAAACTGTCAACAGCCAATCAGTTCTCTTAACAAAGCACAACACCGACCAATGACTGCATTCATTTCCATGTTTAAAGGAGTGAAGAGGTGAGGAAGAATTTAGTGAGAGCAGATGTTTGGATGGAATTCCTCCAGTTAACAGCTGGAACCGTCCATCTGGATTGTTGGGCTTGTTGTTGGGGTTCCTACAGATCTCAGAGTGGACACACCAAGCTTCTTCTAATGAATGAAAGTCCAAACTCAAACTAGGAGGGAAAAACATTTTCATCAACTTCAATAAAAATCCAAAGATTAGAAAAAGTGAAGCAACAATGAGTCCTAGTACAGTCCCAGCACTGAAGTCCCTGCTGCTCTTTATACTGGATGTGCTGCATCACTGACTGACAGCTGATGAAGAGTCTCTGGAAACACTCGTTTATCTCCTCTGCTCTTCCTTCTTCTCTCTGCAGGTGGAGGATATGATGGTAAACAGGACGGTGTGTGTGCTGAGAGAGGAGCAGCTGTGTCCTGATGATCCAGAGAGGTTGAAGCAGCAGCAGCTTGTGTGTAGAGACGCTCTAACTGGGCCATGTTACTGGGAGGTGGAGAGGAGAGCTTCATCCAGCAGTGACTGACAGAGGAATGAAGTGCAGATGACTGTCAGTGCTGCAGAGTGAACTGCTCTGAGAACAGCTCCACTGTCAGACACAATGTAGAGTCCAGCATCATCCCTGTGTGTCCCTCTGGATCTGACAGAGGATCATCAGTGTATCTGGGCTGCTCTGCTGCTGCTCTGTCCTTCTACAGTCTCTGCACAGTCTCTGTCTGACTCTGGCTTCAGACCCTCCTGGATCAAACTCACCTGAAAAGGCTTTCAAACACCTTTGAATAATAAACATCATGTTTTTATAAGATAAATATCATGTTTTCATGTAGGTGTGCAGTTTGAGCCTCAGTTGATGAATCAGTGCTTAATGTTTAATATGGATACTAATGATCAATAAATGTGCTGATTGGAATCAAAGGATTGACTCTGACTGAAGCTGTTTCTGCTTTTCTGTCATGTGGATCTGATCCAGACCTCCAGCGTCTGCCTCCACCTTACATTAGTCACCCAGCACAGCAGCTTCCCCATTAAAGCTCACTTTTCCTGACTTTAAAGCTCTCTCTCCCTCTGACACACCTGGAAACACAGATTGGAGAAGTGAGATGAGACGAAGAACAGCTGGGAGAAAAGACACAACACGAGCTTCTCGTCTGTGACTGAAACCTTTGAATCAGAGTCATTTTTAGTCTTTGCTGTTAAACTGGACAGTGATGCAGCTTTGAACACAGGAGACTCACCTTTGACCTTTAAATGATCCCGTGAGCTTTCCTCCAGCTACCCTCAGTCCACAAACAGTGTGTGACCGATTAACTGAACTGATCAATATTTCAGAAGTTTCACAGTCTCGATGCTGAACTCTGATTAAAAAGAGCTTTTATTTTTATGAGCAGGGTGTTCCTCTCACTGCAAGCTTGACATTAAGACATCAGAAAGATGATCAGCATAATAATAATAATAATATCAATGAAAACATTTGAAACAGATCAATAAAACAAACAGAAATATTTTATTGTAAGAAATGGAGTAAAATAAAAGAAAAAAGTAGAAGCAGATACATTTGTGGGGCGATCGTGGCTCAAGAGTTGGCAGTTTGTCTTGTAATCGGAAGGTTGCCAGTTCGAGCCCCGGTTCGGACAGTCTCGGTCATTCTGTTCTTGGGCAAAACACTTCACCTACTGATGTTGCCCAGAGGGGCCGATGGTGCGATATAGCAGCCTCGCTTCTGTCAGTCTGCCCCAGGGCAGCTGTGGCTACAACTGTAGCTTGCCTCCACCAGTGTGTGAATGTGAGAGTGAATGAATAGTGGAATTGTAAAGCACTTTGAGGGTCTTGAAAAGCGCTATATAAATGCCGTCCATTATTATTACATTTTTTTAAAAATTATAACTGAACACCACAATAACATGATCATTGATAAAACGTGGGTTATGATTCACCATGAAATTAAAGAAAAATCAGTCACAGAAACACACAAAGGGAGGAAGAGGAGGAAGGCCTGTCTTCATCCTTCCTGCCATCATTAATGAAGTTTAGCTGACAGACAGTATCTCAGAAAAAATCATTAGTGACATTAGAGCTTTCTTTGCATGCTCCTTTGACTCATTAGTGACACCATTACAAATATATTTGCACTTGGATCAATATAATGCTGTTATTGATCCAAGTGTAATACTGGCCAACATGACTCTAAATCCATGTGGCTCAAAGGTTTTCTTACAAAGTTGAAGGAGCTCAGGATTGAGGAGGCTGAGGAGCTGTTGGCTCTATGAGCTGCTCAGACTCTTCTGCCATCTATTGGTCTTCTGTGCACACTGAAATTTACACAAATATACTGAGAGGGGGGAAAAAACGTCAGTTCTTTGAAACATAATTGAAGAAGTTTGTAGTGCAGTAAAAACCAAATGAAGGCAGCATGACAGGCTTTGGTTACACAAACATGACATAGAAGTAAATCATGGAGAACAACTATTGATTATCCAGAGCTCAAGCTGGTCATATTCTCTGCACATGAGCAGCTCGAGCTGATTATATCAAATGATAATACAGTATGTTTGTGACTAACTCAGCGGCTCATTGTCTTTCTACTGCCAAATACTTTAAGTCACAAGAACTTCTCATATTCATTTCAATGGTTTAACATAAGAACATGTAGATTAGCACATTTACCTGGATATACATCATTACTGAACTGCATGGTAACTGGTAGTACAAGCATTTGGCCACATGATCGAACTGTTGAGCCTAAATTAATGTTAAGTTGATATTGAAGGGTCTTAATATCCAGCTTTATGTGATTAAATATGATCAGAGTGCTGAAACAGAACTTTTCTCTGTTTCCTAATAATAAAGCGTTTTTATTGTTAATCAAAGATGAATGAATCTTCAGTGAGAGGAGCAGGTCAGCAGGTTGGATCTCTACCCTAAATGTGATGTTAATTGACGAGGTGAGGTTCAACATGCCACCCACGCCGATTACCAGTCATGACTCACCTGTCAGTGGAGCCGGAAAATCAGGAAAAGGTCACTGTTACGGAATAAACATATATTTATAAACATATAAACATATATTCTTAGTACTGTGCAGGTCTCTCTCTTCAGGAAGATGATTAAATAAAATAATTATAAATATTTTGACTAACTGAGTCGTGTTCTCTCTATTCAGTAAAATAATGACAAGAACCAGATTTAATACCACATATCTGACAGCATATTGATGTGCTCTCCTGATATCTAGACGAACAGCTCTTACAGGTTAGCCTAGCATCATAAAATCATGTTACCTTGGAGCTGCTGTCCAGCTACTAAAACCATCCCTCCATTGTCTTCCACTTATCTGTAAAGTTGTCACTGTATCAGTGAGTTCCAGAAGAATCAGAAAGAAAGGATTCAGTAATGACTGAGCGTTTAGATTCAGGGATCAGTCCTGGAGTCTGGACTGCTCTGATGATGCTCCTCAGTCGCAATGAAAATCGCAGTCAAAGTACACCAAAGTCCGCTGATTCACCCAGTACAAGAATTATGCTTCTAGTCCACCTAGTTTTTGAGTTATTCAACATTTTGTAACTCCAAAAAACGGCGTTTTTCGCCTCTCACCGCGATCTGATTCTGACTGCTCATCACCCTGTTTTCCAGGCACTCGCTCTCTTTCCCAGTGGCACAGTTGGTAATGACACGGGTCTGCAACCCAAAGATCGTGGGTTCAATTCCACCTTGGTCAACATGTTTTTTTCCATACAAATTAATACACTATCACAGACCAGTAATTCATATTGATTATCAATCAATCATAGTATTTCTGCTAAATCATAGTATTTTTGCCATATCATGGTATTTGTGCCAAAGCATTGTATTTCCACAAAGTAACAGTATTTCTGCTATGTTATATTATTACTGCTCATAGTATTTCTGCCAAATCTTGGTATTTGTTCCAAAGCATAGTATTTCTGCCAAATCACAATATAACTGCAAAATAAAGGTTTTTCAGCCAAATCATAGTGTTTGTGCTAAATCCTAGTATTTCTGCTCAATGAATGGGAAACTTCCACAATTCTGCTAAAACTTGCTTGTTTTTGAAACTTAACTACTTCCTCATACTTTCACCTAGAAACTCCATTCAAACTTTAAAATGTTCTCAGATTATTGGGCTATTCCTGTATGATTCAGCTTTTTCAGATCTTCTACCGTTTTAATTTTATACCTCTTTAAGTTTTCAGTTGCAAAATTGTGATTTTTCAGAAAATACATGTGTTGCTATGGTTGCTATGCAATTAACTCAGAGTGAGCGCAGGTCTGTTCTGAAGTTTCTCTTCATGTCTAAACAACTTCTTGCAACTCGCTCAATTTCCACTCAACCCCCACAAATTATACATCAAAACGTAGGTATTTTTGCTGGCTTTCAGAAAATGTCACTATCATTGTTGTGGGAGTTACAGAATTTTGGCAAATCTCCTCAGAGCAACACAAAGTCTGAAAAGTCTCCATAGAGAGTCAATGGAGAGTTTGTTCAAAATCACCGCTGGATTTCTCTAATGAGAGGCATTTTCAAATCGTCATATCGCCTTAACGAAACAAAGTTGAGACATGACGCTTGTGCCAATATATCTTCAGACACCCCTGATGCTCACAATTCAAGAATTTTTTTCCTCACCTACCGTTTGGCCATGAATTACACTTGTTTGAGAGTAGGAAATTCGTGCCTTGCTCAGACCTCTTCAGATTTCAAACTCTGGAAATGAGGCACTTTTTTCTCTCGTCATATCTTTTTGATGGATTTCCACAGAGACCTGAAAATTCCCATGACTGTTCACCAAAGCCTGCTGTTTCTTAATGTGAAAGAATGATTTTGATGCTCCATATAGATTTAGAGTTACAAAACGTTGTTTGAGGGCAAGTCAAGGCAGTTTTGCTTTGCCTCTACTCAGTTACAGTGTATTACAAGTCATATATCTTCAATAATTTATATTATATCTCTGAATTAAGAAGACCTGCAGATTCCCCCATCTCTTCTGAACAAAACGGTGTCAGAATGAGCGTTCTAGCTCCTACGGTTAGGAAATTATGGCCATTTGTTCGAAGGGAATCCTGAATGTGAGAAATACACTGAAGAAAACTTATACCTCTCTCTGTGTCTGTGTGTGTAAGGGCTGATTACAGCAGGTGCAGCCAATTTAGCTGACCTAGATATACCAAGCCCAGACTCTTAACAGCCCCTGTACACTTTGCTCTCTGTGTATGTGTGTGTGTATTAATATTTCTCCCATGTTAAAGTATTACTCCTCCATAATAGTATTTGTGCTAAATCAAAGTACTTCTACTACATCTTAGTACTTCTGTTAAATCATAGTATTTTTGAAAAATCATGGTATTTGTGCCAAATCATGGTTTTGGGGCCAAACCATAATATTTATTTTATGTTATGAGATCACTACTAAGTGGAGGAATGTCTGTTATGTTATAGTATATGTGCTGAATATAGTATATCTGCCAAATCATAGTATTTATCCCAAATCATAGTATTTATGCAAAATTACAGTATTTCTGCTAAAAAGCAGAAATAGTACCTTTTAGCAGAAATTTCTGTCAAAAGATATTATTTATGTTAAAACATAGTATTTGTACTTAGTCATAGTACTTGTACCCAATCATAGTATTTCTGCCATATCATGGTATTTTTTTGCCAAATCATGGTATTTGTGCTCAATTAAAATTTCTGTTATATTATAGTGTTAGTACAAAGTCGTAGAATTTCTGTTATGTTATAGTATATCTGCTGATTATAGTATATGTGCCAAATCATAGTATTTATAGCAAATCATAGTATTTGTGCCCAAACATAGTATTTCTGCCAAATTGTAGTATTTGTGCAAAAGTATAGTATATCTGTTATGTTAGTATTACTACTAAGGCATAGTATTTCTAACAAATCATAGTATTCCTTCAAAATCATAGTATTACTGCAATTTCATAGTATTTGAGCGAAATCGTAGTATTTGTACTAAATAATGGTACTTGTGCCAAATCATAGTATTTTTTGCAAATCATATTATTTGAACCAAAACATTGTATTTGTACGAAGTCATAGTATTTCTTCTAAATCATAGTATTTCACCCAAATCTCAGTAGTTGTGCTAAAACCCAGTATTATTGCCAAATCGTAGTATTTGTACTAAATCATAGTACTTGTGCCAAATCATAGTATTTCTGCCATATTGTGCTAGTTGTGCAAAAAACATAGACTGTCTGCAAAATCATAGTATATCTATTATGTTATAGTATTACTACTAAGTCGTAGACTTTGTTTTTGTTATAGTATATCTGCTGAATATAGTATATGTGCCAAATCATAGTATTTGTGCCACATTATAGTATTTGTGTAAAACCAGAATGTCTGCAAAATCATCATATATCTGTGATGTTATAGTATTACTACTAAGGCATAGTATTTCTGCAAAATCATAGTATTTTTGCAGAAACATACTATTTGTTTCAAATCATAGCAATCGAACCAAATCATAATATTTGTGCCAAAACATTGTATTTGTACAAAGTCATAATATTTCTTCTAAATCATAGTATTTCAATCAAACCTCAGTAGTTGTGCTAAAAAGCAGTATTATTGCCAAATCATAGTATTTGTACCCAAACATATCAGTTTAACTTATTTAACTCTTCTCAACAGCCCAACAGCTCTTCAACGGAAATCTCTTTTTTAGCAGACATTCTGCTGATTCACCTGTTTTCAGTGCAACGTTCTACTTCTTTACCTCTTTTCAGTAGAAATTCTGCTGATTCACCTATTTTAAGTAGAATTTTCAGCCTTTCATCTCTTATTAGTACAAATCTCAGTATCTTCTGCTCATTTCAGAAGAAACCTTTTCACCTGTTTTCAGTACAAATTTGAACTTCTTTACCCCTTTTAAGCAGAATCTTTGCCTTTTCACCTCTTTTTAGCAAAAGTTTGTTTTTCCCTGTTTTCAGCAGAATTTTTCAGTTTCTTTACTGCCATAAAATTTTTGCAGCTTTTCAAAATTTTCAGTCATTTTCCAGCATCCACACAGCATTTTCGCAGGAAATGCAAATTTTTCTAGTTAAAGCATTGAATTACTGTTGTGCAATATGACGAAATATATCAGATGAAATTAAAACATCTGTCATTGGTTTTGTTGTGTTGCAAAATACGCTGTTTATGGCAATATGTTTTTTCATTGTTTGGATGGTCACCATGCAGGCACAGTGAAGATGAGGCAGAACCAGCTAGATCCAAACAGAAGAAGCAGTCAAAACAAATACAGGACCTTATTCCTAAACGAGGGGCTACCTCTGCAGCATAGACATGGTCTGGTTATGAAAAGTCTGACACGGACCAGAAAACTGTACTATGCAAATTATGCCACAAACAGTTCCCCACACAGACTCAAACACGACAAACCTCTTCAATCACCTACACAAGAATCACGTGAAAGAGTATGCAGAGAGTTTACGGATGAGAAGCACAAAAGAGCTGTCAGCTGCTCAAAATAAACCTTAGACTCAGACGTTAGAACAGGCTTTTCCCTGCAGCATGCCATGTAATAAATACTCACAACTTATATCTAAAAATGTGTAGTTTAATGCAAACAAAACACTCGACTCCAGGTACACGACGCCCAGCTGAAAACACTTCACACGTTGCCCGAGATTCACATAATTTACAGGAAATGCACTATTTTGTGATGTATTTCGTTATCGGGATGAGAAATGTCTTATATCGGGATATGAAAGTTTGGTCATATCGCACAGCCCTACATTGAATGTTTAAAAAGTCTCATGTACAGGATCTCTTCTGTTCAGAGGCTTTAAAACAGTTGAGCTGTACTTAATCCTTTCAAAGGAGAGTAACTCAGCTTAGCTGCATACAAAGTTTAATATGAGACGGTGCCTCTATGTGATTGGTTAAAAACGATGGGGAGATATCATAGTGTACACTTAGTAATTACGTTTATAGTGAATTATTTGATTCATAGTATGAAGGTAAAAAGTCCACTCATTCATTAAGTATGCAAAATACGTTGTACAAAACAATCAGATGGGATGCACTCAGTGATTTTTTTTTTTTTTTTAAACAAACTGACTCATCAGTTCATTGACTCACTGACATCGGACAATGTTCTGGTTTTGGAGCAGTGATCTGCTTCTAGAAGTGATGATGCCAACCCCAATACACACCAAACACACTCATCTTCTCCCACTATTGAGTAATTCAAAAAGATAAACTGGATCCAATTGGCCTCCTCTGACATTTTTGGACATTTATTTTAATGTTTTGTTTTTTGACAATCATTTTGGCCGTCTTATAGCTCGTGACATGGATTTTTGCAGGACATCTTCCTTTTAGCCAAATTTGAAATCTGCTGTCTTTTCCTCTTACATGTCATCCAAACTGTGATGATGCATTTTTCACTCTTTCAACACCCTCGTGGATGAAAATGTACACTCACAAAGTCTGCCACAAAATCCTCATACAGCAAACTTTGAAAAGAAGAAAAAAAACAACAAAAAAAACCAATCCTCTTATGCCTTGTGAGCTACTTCTCCAACCTTTTTATTATACAGCACCACAGACCAGTATTCTTGTATATGCTCCCGTTGCCATCCATGAGCTTTCTTGAAAACAGTGCCCCCTGCTGGTCAACCTTTTCATTATATCATCATCATCTTTATTTATAAAGCACTCTAAAACAACCACAGCTGACAAAGTCCTGCACTACACTGGAACTATATAATAAAATTACATAAAATATAAATAAAAGGCAAATAAAATAAAAGTAAAATCATTAATTAACTACTAAAGTGAAATAATTAAATAACTAATTTAATTACAAGAGTATCTAAGTATCACTGAGGTTAAAAGCCAAAGAATAAAAGTGGGTTTTAAGACGTGATTTAAAAGTGTTGATATGCACCATCGTACTGCATATCAACACAGTCAGAACACACTAAGGACAACTGAAATGTACCTACAGGAAAAAGATCATGATTAATGATTTATATAAACTGATATCAGGGTGCAGCAGCTGAGCTTTGACCTATGAGCTGCAGCTTAAGACTCTTTTATGGTTTAGTATTTAATGTTTAAACTTGCAGAGATGCCCACGGTCAGGCTATGCAGTTTTGAAAATTATTAGCAAATTGCTATTTACAGTGTGGGTGTTATATCAGAGCACTGCATCTGATCTTTGATCTGTGAGCTGGACCTTCAGACTGTTTTCTGTTGTGAAGTGTTTCATGTGATGGCAGGCAGTAGACACACAGGACTGATGACAGAGAAGAAGAAGATTTTCTCTGTTTCTACAAAGACCTGGTCCAGACAGCAGAGAGTTACAGAGTGAACACGTTCATGGGAAGAAGCTGAGTAAGTGCAACTTTGATTCATTCCAGTCTCTGAGGTTTCCTCTTCATCACAGAGCAGCTGCTCTTTGTTTTTAGCTTGTTTCTGTGAAGAGCACACAAAGACTCATTTCATCTCCGACGTCTGGTGTTGGATAAAGACTCGAAAGCAACAACAAAGTCTCCAACATCCAGCTCAGAGCCTTTCAAACAGAGTGTGCAGGTAGACATTTGTTCTCCTCACATCACATCAGACTAACAGTCTGTGAGGGCGTCTTCATCAGACTGTGCTGCAGGTCGGTACAAACATCAGAAAACATTCCTCACACATCTGTTTGATCCTCTTTAACAGGGGAAGTGTGACTGTCCTGTGAGGTTTAGTCACACTCAGTGTTCATGTGGACTCTGAACAGACTCACAGTCAAACTAGAAGAACTGGAGTCCTGAGATGACAGCCTGCTTCAGATGCTTGACTCCAGTTTGACTCTGAAGTTGTTTTATGAAGGATCAGAGTTCATATTTGTCTGTTAAACATTCTCCAGAATTCATGGAGAATATTTAACCTGCTGGTTCCCTCTGAGTTCTGCTATTAGTCTCTAATGATCCTGTAAGATGGATTTATGGAGGCTTTGAGGGATTTGCTGAATCCCAATTGCTCAAATCAAAGTCCAATTAAAACCCTTCTGGGTGCTTATTTGGGCAGTTACTCTGAAGCATGATTGAACTTAAAGTATGTATCATTTCCTGACATGGTCAGGCCACAAAGTCAAAAATCCTGGAGTTCAAGAAAAACAAAACCAACAGTTCAGGGGGCCGACCCGGAGGCTGACAGCGCAGGAGTCCAAAACAGATCAGTTCAGGAGGCCGACCATGTGAAAAGCAACGGCGGCGGCGCAGGTGAAGTAAATCCGGAGGCCGGCGCAAAAGGCAGCGGTGGCGTGAAAACTGTTCTGGCGGCCGGCAAAGCAGAAGGCAGTGGCGACAGAGCAGGTTCGGAGGCCGACCACGCGGTAGGCAGTGGTGGCAGCAACCGAGCAGGTCCGGAGGCAGACCACTCGGAAGGCAGTGGTGGCGGCGACTTCATTCAGGGGACAGACCGCAAGGCCAGCGGCGCTACAGGGTTCAGAAAGCAGTCCACGACAATGAAGAGATCCAGCCAATGGCCTGGAAAGTGGCTGGAGAAGGCAAGGTGGTTCAGGCCGATCTGAACCAGTCGCCGGTGTACCAAACGCAGGACCAGGCGAGGCAGGACCAGGCGAGATAGGAAACGGCTGAAGCGGCCCCTCCAGCGGAATCAGGAGACTGCTGAAAGGGCCCCTCGGACCCTCCAGCGGAGGCAGGCTTGGGAATGAGATTTTCTCCCTGCGTAGAGATGATGGATGGCTGAGACTACGTCCTGTGAAACCACGTGATGAAATCTGCTGCTGTAACTTTACTTCACAGTTTACTGAACACAGCTAAATGCAACTTTACCATATAATCTGTTTCCAACAAAGGTTTCACTCCGTCCGGTGTTGATGGAATGATTCAGGCCGTACTCGTCAGGCTTCCATCGACCATTTCAGTCACAAACCCCGTGACTGACAAAAAGGGAAACAGCAGAAGAAAAGATGTGAAAAAAGTAATACTGATGATGATGATGGAGGATTAACCGTGGTGATTAAACTGTTTCCTGTCTTTGTACTCACAGGGAAGTTTCCAGGCACGTCAGTCTTGGTGGCTAAAGTCTCTATTTTCCAACATGTATCGCTACAGGTGCAAAGACATAACATTAATCATCAGTGTAAATATTTTAATGCTATCCAAATGGTTTTGCTTTGTCTGTCCTCTCGCACTCACAGAGGAAACGAGGACGCCACCTTAAAACCTCCATCTTCAGTTGGCTCAACCATGGCCGGACTTCATGTTGGCTTTGAGACAGACAACCACTTGAAATCAGAGCAAACTCCAGTCAAGCAACAGTTGTCAGGATAAAGAGCCTTCGCTTCTCTAAATATAAACTGGATACTTGTAGGAAACTTTGGGAAGCAGCATTTTTCCTCATATCGTCTAAATGGAAGTTAGCTCAGGTGCTTCTTCCATACTTGCTCTACAGAAAGCCAAAGAGTTTGGAGCTCTGCAAACATTTCCAGCACAGCTGGATGTGTTTGTAACTTTGGTCACCTCTGTATCATCCCTCAGATTCTTTTCTCTGCTGCACAGCTTTGAAACCATGACAGCACTAGTGATGCTGAGGAGATGTCCAGTTTAAATAGACCTTTATTCCTGGAACACAAACACATGAAGTGATGCTGTTGAAGAAGAACATTTTATCGCACTAATGAATCAAGCATCTGTTTGTCTGTCAGTCTGTCTGCTCAACAGTTCCTCTGATCTACTTCAGACTTGGTGGGTGTTTTGTTTTTGCAGCGGTCACCCTGTTGCTTTGTCTGCTGTGATGTGTATTTTATATTTATTTAATTCTATTTATTTTTGTCTATGAACCTTTACAAAGTGTGTAGATACAAAGGCTTGATTAAAACAAAGGTCTCAGCTGTGCTGTTAGGGATGTACTCATATTTGTTTCATAATGAAATGAATCAAAGGATTTTAGGCATTTCATCCTTTTTATTTGTTTGATTATAACAGCAGGTGGATAAAAGTGCAAGTGATGAATATAATTTGTGATATTATGAGCATTGTTAATAAAGTAAGAGCAGAGATAGTAAAGTAAAAAGGAAACAGGTGATGGAGCAGTGAGGAGTAAAAGCTCCTCAGTGAGACGATCACCTGGACACGAGGTCAGGCAGCTGGGACTCATCTAGAGAGGAAAATCGAAAAGTGATCTGTGCATAACATCACTGTTGATTGCAGTTATTTACATCAAACGTCTTCTCTGAGATAAGAGGACCATTTCTGGGAAAGATGACAATATTTCCAGGCTGGATGCTGTTTGCAGGGAGAACTGAATGAAATTCTCCTGCACCTGAGCGCTGAGGTCCACACCTGTGAAAACAGATGAGGTCAGTCTGCTGCAGCACGTAGAGCTTTACTGATCAGCAGAACAGGTTCAAAGGATTCAGCAGAGCGTAGAATCAGAGCTAAATGCCACATTACCATAGAGTTTGTTAACAACAGCTTTCTTTCCCCTTTGTCTCGATGGACTGAATCAGGGATACTCGTCATACTTCACCTCAACCAAGTCACTGAGAGACTCCAGCCTGACAAAGCAGCAGAAATGAAATGATGAAAGCAGAAACAGCAAACAGATGGTTCAGTTGTGCTTTTCTCTCTGTGTGTGCGCTCACGCCCACTTGTGTATGTGAACTTTCCACATACCTCAGTTTTTTCTCCAACATGAGCCATTAGGGCTGCAAAAACATCACTAACACATGAATTCTTTCTCTTTTTTTATCACCTGTGATTATGTGTTTTATGTTTCTTTCATTTACGAGTTCTTGTATAGTTACGTGTAACTAGATTTCGTGAATGATTGTTTTGTACACAGATCTGTACAAAGGATGTAAACACTCAAGGTGTTTGTTAAAAAAGAGAATAAAGTATTTGAGCTGTTTGGGAGTTTTGGTTTGCCAGCAAATGGTTCGATTCAATTCAGTTTTATTTCTATGGAGTCAAATAATAACAAAGGCCCTAGAATAGGCCTGAGTTTGTCCAGGTGACACTCCTCTGAAGAACAAATACAAAGAGCAATAAGGGGATTAGTTTTCAAGTTTTGTTTCTTTCAAAATAAAAGCTGAAAGTGTTTTGGAAGCATGATAATATTTTCAGCCAGGATGCCGTCTCCAAGAAGAACTGCACCTCAGCGCTGAGGTCCACATCACGCCCTGTGAAACCACAGATATAAATCTGCTGCAGTGAGAAGAACTTTACCCAACACAAGTGTAGAAATTTGACTTTACCTACAACCTGTTAACAACAAAGCTTTCATTGCCTCTGTTGCTGATGGTGTCAGTCATGTAGTACTAATCATACTTCACATCAGCCATGCACAGAGTATCTCCAGGCTTTCAATAATAAAGCCAAGGAGATGATGTGAACATAGCAATAGTAAAATATGCATCATAATCAGTTGTATGTGTCAACTATGTGGGCACCTCAGTCTTGTTGGCATGAAGAAAAGTTGTGTAACATGTAGCATGAGGGCTGCAAAGACATCATTTAAACAGCAGTCGTCTATTAGTCGTAACGTATCTGCTGTTAAATAGTTCAATGTCCGTTCTCCATCTCTGTCCTCTCACAGCTCGGCGTATACCAACTCCAGCTGTGGTAACCATGGCTGTGCCCATCAACACACTGAAGCTGAGACGCCACCCGTCACTATGGCGACTCCAATAGGGTTACCTGTCAGCTGTGGACACATGAAAGGAAAACAGCAGAAACACAAGATATGTTTACTGGAACATTTCCTATTGATAGCTTCATGGAAAAGTGTCTTTAAACACTTTTCTTTATTTTGTTCATGATTGGATTTATTGTGAAAGGAATTTCAAAGTTTTAATTTGACCTTTCCCCTGTTTTTCATACAGACTGGAGACGAATGGATGGTGCTTTCTTTGTTGGTTTAAAGATAATGAATAAAACTCTACAGACATCTTAAACCACCCTCGTTTCTATATATTTTCTTATATAAATGGAAATACAGTATATAAGACAAAACCTGAGCTCATATGATACTAAGGACCCTGGAAGTCAGTCCACCTTTATTATTCAGCACAGCCTGAAGTCTCTTAGTCAAGCTTTTTGTATTTTCTGTGAGGAAGTATTCAGGAGCAGCTCTTTTCTTGGATGTTGGTTCCCTTTGTTTCCATCCTCTGTTAAGATGTTTCAGTAATGTTGAGGTCTGGGGAGGCCAATCCATGACTGAAGTCCTGTGATGCTGCATACTGCATCAGCAGTTTGTTCATAGTGAAAAATGAAGCCACTGCCAATCAGACATTTGCATAGTGGATCAACTTCTGATGGTACTTTCCTGAATTCCATACCTATAATATGTTTGCACATACTGATGAATATTTGCAGCTGATTTTCAGTCCAGTTCCTGTGTAATGTGACAGACGCCAGTCTTTCTGCCTGTGTCCTTCCTTAAGAATAGAGCCATCCCTCCACTGAGACTGTTTCTGATGAGGCTTCATTGAGCAGTAGATGATCCCTCAGCTCATCTAATCGTCCTATTTCTGAACACATGACTGTCAGAAACTGTTAATCTGCTGCAGCTCTTTAACTCTTACACTTCTTTTTTTGTAATCTCTTTATCTAAGAGATCTGTATCTAAGCAATTAAGTGAATGATGATGAGCAAAGATGGCGGAGGTCGTGGACGAAGACCCGCACAGCTGTGGTTGGCTCCTCGTATATAGCAGAGTGAGTTTGTGTTTGCACGTTATTATAAAACCATGTTCACTGTATATTTTAGCTGCAGACAATAACATTATTTCTTTGCTGTGGTGATGTTATTCCACTTTGGTAAAATGGGAAAACGATCATTTCTTGCTGTTATTCAAACATTATTCCAAGAGCCTCAACACAAGCCTTGTTAACAGCTCATGAACATGAATCGTTCCACATTACTTTAAAAATCATTGTAAACTAAATTGGAATAAATGAGTGTTTATATATAGTTTTGTCTCAGCTGTTTCTACACAGTGTTTCAGTTCTTATCAGAGAGTCCCACCGTCTCACATGTGATGAACCTTTAGCTCTGTTGTAAGCGTGTTGTTAGACCAGGTTTCCCTCATTTAAAAATAATCTTTCATTAGAAATGGACATGATGTCTCAGACATAGAAATGCTTATTATAGGTTCACTTGATGTTGAAAAGATGCACATAGGTAACGTGCAGGCCATCCAGCTCCGAGGTTTATCTCCTCACCTCGAGTCTGCGACACTCTCTCCATGTCCTCTCAGATAAGGGCGCGCACATTTCTGCATGATCTTCTAAATTACAAAGAGCGATTCACAAAACAGAAGCTGACCATCACAAAACACTCATCACAAACCAAAAATGCTCCACTGAGCATCAAACTATCACCAGAATTTACTGATAATCTAAAGACTCACATAACTCACGTTGTCTCATTTAGTCTTAGTTTGAGACACAAGTGCATGATTATAATCCTGTGTAGTAAGATGAGACAGAGCTGATGCGTCCTCTTATTTGTCCTCTTCATTTTTCCCGAGCCTCAGCAGTGGAAGCTACCATGGATAGAAAAACAACGACTCATCTTAAATCTCAAATCTTTGTCTCCAAAGAGCTGCTGATGTGTCCGATATGATCCACAAGCTTAAACTAGGATTATAAATGTGTGCAGTGATGTGTGTGAAACCTCTGAGGACTCACACGTGTGTGCTTCAGCCCACACACACATATGAAGCTCTGTGACCTCACACAG
Source organism: Oreochromis niloticus (assembly GCF_001858045.2). Classification (NCBI taxonomy): domain Eukaryota; kingdom Metazoa; phylum Chordata; class Actinopteri; order Cichliformes; family Cichlidae; genus Oreochromis; species Oreochromis niloticus. Next base: position 22,982 of record NW_020327688.1, on the reverse strand, counting down.
GACTATTTTACACATCCAACCTGAACACATCCTGATCAATTTCTTTTATTACATCAAACCAGTGAAAACTGAAAGAAAAAAAGAGCTGTTAGGATGTTTAGACCAACTTTGAGACAGAGACTGTAAAGTTCTGCACTTTAAATCCTGCCTGTGTTCCTGCAAATGATTCACACTGAAAGTATCTTAGTTGAAAGTATAAGTGAGCCACAAAGCAGCCTCATAGCTTTAAAAACAGTAAAAGTAAATGAAATTGACAGTTTGACCCCCGTAACACCCCTGGAAATTATGCGCCTGGTCATGAGGTCAAATCCACCATCTTTGTTTCAGTGCTTCATGTTGTCCCGTGTTTGTGTGCGTCCTCTCCGGTACTCCGGCTTCCTCCCACAGTCCAAACACATGCAGTTAGTGGGGTCAGGTTAACTGTGAGTGGTTGTGTCTCTGTGTTATTCCACCTTAATAAATGACTTCCTGTTAGCATTAAGTGCTTCTGTAGGACTGATGTCATTTTCATGGTTGGATCATTTAAATGAAGCTGGACTCAGATGCAGTAAATAAGTTGATTGATCATTAATGAATAAAGCTGGTCAAATCCATCACGTGGACACATGTGATTGTGTAGTATTGATCCCAATGCTGGTATTAGTCCTGGATCAATAACACTGGATGGATGCGTTCAGCATGGAGCCCCTGAGCTGTGTTACAGACAAACATGAAACTGACAGGTCTGTGTCATTCACAGTCTGTAACACTTCTAAACAACAGAGGCTGACCCAAGTGCCTCAGAGCCAGGCACGCTCACATCACAGCTCTCTAAAGAAGTTTCAAAATAAGAGCTGAAAGCTGTGTTTGCTTGTGTTAGCTTATTATTGTGGAGACTAACATTCAGTGATCATGTGTTCAGACTCATAATGATTACTCTCATAAATCCTGATCTTTGTATTTACTGTGTGTTGGATCAATAACTGAGATTCATCGTATCACACAGCTGTGCTGCTGCTGCTGCTGCTGGTGATGTCAGCACATCTGGAACAATACGAGGTATCTGCTACCAGACTGAGCAGGACGTGAGACCTGTGGACTGTTTAAAGCTGTCCCTCCACAGGTCACTCAGACCTGATCCACACCTCAGTGAGATTCTCTGACTTCCTCAGTAGAGACAGAAACCATTCAGATCTGGGACGATCAGCTGACTGATGATGTCACACAGACTGTGTTTTTCAGGAACAGTGATTCTGATGTGAGCCTGCTAGCTGACAGCAGACCTGATGAAACCACATGTTGACATCTGTGAGGACAGACTGGACTCTTTGACTGCACCTTGGTTCTCCTCAGAGGTCTGTACAGGAGCATGTCCACCCCCACTGAAGATCTCAGTAACTGTGAAACATAGAAAACTGCTTGTGTGGCCTCTGCCTCACATGTAGATGCAGCTACAGGTTTCTCTGTCAGTCAGACTGAAACAGTGTCCTGATGCTGCATCATTCAGCTCTGTGCCCCAGTCAGCATCACTGTGTCTCCCAGTGTCAGTGTTTCTTTTCCTGTAACACTCAGCACAGGCTCAGCTGGTATCCAGTGTTGGACTTTCAGCTGCTGTCATAGATCCTCTAACATAGATCAGCTCTGCTACATGTTGTTAGATCAGTGCAGCTGCCTGTCATGTCCTGATGTTTCTCTGGGTCAGCAGCTTCTCCATCAGAGGTTCACATGGAGCTGATCCAGTATCTCCAGTAACTGTGTTCTGTGCCTCACTGGTTCATCCTTCTGTCTGTGTGACGTCAGTCAGATGTTAAACTCTGTAATCTTCACTGTGTCACAGAGTTCAGTGAGTCCCGTTATTCACAGGATCAATCAGATCATCAGAGATGATCAGCAATCAGTGGTGCCAACAGCGCCTCCTGTGGTGAGAGGATGCAATAATGCAATGGAGCATTTTTACACTGAACACTTCCAGTCATGGAAACTGTCTGTTGGATCTGTGTGACGTTGCTTTCTTGTGTTGCTTTCTTGGTTAGAGTTCCTCACAAATGTCCAGATGATTCTTCTAATGAGGCGTCGACCATGTTTTCAGTTCTTTGGAAGAAAACATCGCCCTTTGCCATCCTTACTTTTCTTTGACTTCTTCAAATGCAGCTGAACTCCAGCTGGTATTTGATTGGACTCTGCAGCTGTTTCTGGTCATCAGTTCATTCCTGCAAACCTCTGAACCTGAACAACAATGATGCTGCATTGCTGGCTGATCCCAAAAGGTTGATTCTGTTCATCTGGACGTTTTCACGTTTGCTCACTGATCAGGTGACTTCTTCAGTCTCAGCTGACTGCAGCTTTACAACCTTACAAACAGCACATTTGCACAATGACTGAAACCAGCAGCACCTGATATATATGATACTAATATAATACATATACATATATAATCCATACTAATGATGAAGGAACTGAGCTCACAGTGTTCATTCAGTGAACTACTCAGTTTATTTTGGCCTCAGAAATGCTCTGTTTGTACATCGCTGTCAGCAATAGACTCATTCTGCTGTGTGGACAGGAACACATGTGACATCACTTCCTGTTTGTTTGTGACTGAAGAGGAAGAAGTTTACAAGGAGTCATTTAGAAGAGTTTCAAACATCAACTGATTGAATCCATGAATGTGAAAACGTGTTTGTGAGTGAAAGAGACAGACATGTACAGACTGAACTATCTGTTCAACAGTCAGAGTGTTTCTCTAACAGGAGACACTCTTTACACTCAGCACAGGGACACTGAGGAACCAGGAGACCAGAACATAAACCCAGGATAAAGAGTTTGAGTGAATGTGGTGTTGAAGGTGTGGAGGTGGATCAGAGTGTCAGAGGAGACTCTGTAGAAGGACAGAGTGCCAGCAGGACAGTCCACATACACTGCTGCTCTGTTAGAGACAGAGGAGGAGGAGGAGATGGGTGTTCCTCTGTTATTGTGACTGACATAGTAACCAATCCCAGAGCACCACAGACTCCAGGACTGATCATTGAATCCAAACACACAGTCATCACTGCCTCCTTTCCTTCTGATGCTTCTGTAACTCACTGATATACGAACGTCTCCTCTCCACTCGACCTCCCAGTAACAGCGACCAGTCAGACCATTTCTACACAGCAGCTGATGATAAACATCAAATCTGTCTGGATGATCAGGATATGACTGAACCTCCTCCACACGTGTCACCTTCCTGTTGTTGTCAGACAGTTGGAGCTTTGTGTGTTGTTGGGATTTAGAGATTCTTTTATTGCTGCCATATAATCTGCCTTATGATAAATGCATTAATAACATGTTCTACAGTATTATTTTATCAGTAATATTGTTTACAGGGTTCATATTGCATTGAATATGTTTGTCATCACATTCATTTTATTCACAGGTTGAGTTTATTTTATACACAATGCATAACTGTGCTTGTTTAGAGTTGATGTTCTATCCAAGAGGGTTTTAAGCTTCACTGGTGAGAGTGTCCAGGTGATACATGTTGAGGGAAGATGAGAACATAGCAGGTTATTTGCATGCATGCTTACAATACACATAAATCTAGCAACAGGCCTGAGCGAAGGCCCAAGTGTCTTCTGCTTCTTATTTGAGACCTGCGCCAATTCAGTCTACTTAGTGATTGAGGACGAGGGTCCATTATTAGCCCTTAGAGGCCCTGAAGCTTGAAGTTATTACCTTAAAAGGAAGGTGTTATCAAAGAGAGAAGTTATATGTCTGTTTATAGTTATTAAGATGTACAAGATGTACCCTTGTCTGTAAACAATGACTGGACATAATGTATTTTTGACCTGTATTGACGTGTATGTGGGGGTGTGATCCTCTATGCTATAAAACCAGAACTCAGTGTATTTTTGTCAGAGCAAATAAGCCATATGCTGACGGTTGTTCTCCGTTGTCAATAAACTCATCGTTTGATTGCACTTTTCTGGGCCTCCGTCGTTTGTTGTCTGGTCTACAGTTGATCGATCTCGCTTCAAGATATATATGTACAGTGAGTTTATTCTGATGAATGTAATTAATGTTTACAATGAAAGTGAATTATATGGTGACTATAATTCCTGAATGTTGAAACCTTGTAGATAATCTTTAATGTTACTGCAGGTTACAAACAAGTATTGAACCTTGATACTGTGAAATTTTGGATATTGATACTTTGAACTTCATATTTTAATGTTGTACAACATGACTGAACTGATGATGATTGAATTGATGATAGCTGATCTGAATAGTAGTTACTGCACTGTGACACTAGTTTAATTTGTGAGAGTTATTCCTAAATTGTTCGTGACATATATTTGGCCATTGTTTATAGGTCAGGTTTTTTTATATGGGACGAATCCAAAGACCAGGTCAGCGATTCCAGAACCCAGAGTGTTCCAGTGTTCACTAGATGGCGAGCCAACCCAAGATCCTAGGAGACGATATATATACACACGCACACTCATTTGCACATTGATGGACTACAATCCTCTACTGTACAAGTAGTACGGTAGGATAGACAATCACACACACTCTTACCACTGGACGGACTCTATTGCAATACACCCGTTTGTCATGGGCCCCACCGGTACCATTTGGACTTAAAAAAGACTAATACTTTTACTTGTGCACAATTTTATTTTATTCTATTTTTTTGCTACTTTGGGGAGAATTTTATACTTGACATTCTGTTAAAACCTGTTGTAACACTGTGTTGTTTACAAATTTCTTTTAAAAGGCTTAAAATCACTAAAGTACTTTTTAAGCCACACAACTGTGTTTTGTCTGGTTTCTCTGCCATTCATGTACCAGAGCTCTAAGAGTCGTTCTTTATCTTCTGATACTAGCCCAAATTACTCATTACCTTGGTAATTATCCATTGGTTCTTTATATAAATCCAGGTAAGTGCTACATGTAGAGTTTACCAGAGGGAAGGTGGGAAAGTGAGTGTCCAGGGTGGAGGGGTCCTTGATGATGATGCTTCCTGCTGAAGGCTGCCAGTATAGATGTCTCTGAGGGGGGTTAGTGAAGTGCCGATTGGCCGCTCTGCTGCCCTCACCACGCGCTGCAGTTTCCTCTTGTCCTCCACAGTGCAGCAGTTGAAGCAGAGGGTGCAGCAGGAGGTCAGAAGGCTCTCGATGGTGGAGCAGTAGAAATTAATTAGCAGGCTTTGGGGCTTGACATTGCTTCCTGAGGAAGTACAGCCTTTGTTGTGCTTTCCCTACCTGGTGGGAGATGTTTGTGGACCAGGTAAGGTCGGCCGAGATGTGGACTCCGAGGAACTTGAAGCTCTCCACCCTTTCTACCTCCTCCATCAATGTAGAGGGTGGAGTGCTCAGATGGCTTTGTTCTGCTGAAGTCGATTATCATGTCCTTGGTCTTGGCTGTGTTCAGATGCAGGTTGTTGTGGTCACACCATTGCTTCAGATGCTGAACCTCCTCTCTGTAGCTGAATCATCGTTGTTGTCCATCAGTCCTATGATGGTGGTGTCATCAGCACATTTTATAATGGTGTTACTGGTGTGGAGAACAGTCATGGGTGAAAAGTGAGTATAAGAGGGGACTGAGGACACATGTTCAGAGTGAGGGTGGAGGAGGTGTGGCTCCCATCCTGATGTTCTGGGGTGTGTTGCTCAGGAAGTCCAGTATCCAGCTGCACAGTGAGCTGCTGGGTCCTAAGTTGCTGAGTTTATGAACCAGTTTGTGGGCTTGAACTGTGTTGAAGGTAAAGTCCACAAACAGCATTCTCACGTACGTGTTTCCTACTGTCCAGATGTGTGAGGGTTGTGTGAAGAGCTGTAATGATGGCGTCCTCTGTCCACCTGTTTGCCTTCTACAGACTGTAGCAGTGAGAGGTTGAAGATGGTGGTGAAACCTCTGCTAGTTGGTCTGCACTTGCTTTAAGCTCTCCACCGGCTGCACCGTCAGCACCAGCTGCTTTCCTCGCATAGACTCTGTCAGTGTGGCTCTGACCTGATGCTGCTCCAGCTGGATGGGGGCGTCGTCCCTCTCTGTAACGCAGGATAGGTGTTGGTGTCACTGTTTTGTTGGTCAAAGCGGGCAAAGAACTGCTTCATGGTGTCAGGTGAGGTGATGTGCGGGGAGTTTGTTTGTGTGCGATTGTCCTTGTAGCCAGTGAGTGTCTTGATCCCTGCCACATGTTTCTGGAGTGGTTTGTGTTAAAGTGTTCCTCGATGCGCTGTTTGAATCTGCGTTTGGATTCTTTGATGCCTTTAGATCAGACGCCTCTTTGTAGGTTTGTTGGTCTCCTGATCTGAAGGCGCTGCTCTCAGTAGAGCTGCACCTCACTGTTGAGCCATGGCTTCTGCTTTGGGAACACTTTGTCTTTGTTGTTGTTACACTCTCAGTGCAGATGTATGAGAGGACAGCAGATGTGTGGCCCTCCAAGTCTGATCCTTCTGTGAATACACTCCAGACCATATTGTCCAAACAGTCCTGCAGGGCTGTGGTGGATCCACAGTCTAGTGTGGACTGTGTTACTTCTGGGTCTCAGAGACAAGGTTTGGATTTCTGAGGATGTTTCTGGGGGATCTAGTTTTGGTTAAATTATAGTTCTGCATTCTTCATCATCATTTCACTTATTTCTTGGTGTTCACATCTCATTTATTTCCCTTTCCTGATACAACTGTTAGTTCATGCTGGTTTAAATGAGTCCTAAACTTCATTGTATGTGACATTAAACATCTTAAATGTAACTTTCTGTAGCAAAGAAAGCTGCAGGAGCCCAGGTTTCATCTTCACACACATCAGGAGCAGCTGCTCCATCACAAACACCACAGAAGAAGAACAACACTGGATCAGATTTAATGTAACCGGCTGTTTTTATCTGGATTTATTTGACAGGGACAGAGTTCATGTTCATGGACATCAGGATAAAAACAGAAGATGGAAACCTGCCAGATTTGAGCTGCTCATGTGTCGTCCCTGGGCAGGTCACATGACTCTATCCAACACACAAAGACACACAGACACACAAGAAAAGCCAGAGAAACAAAGACAAATCCAAACAATCCATCATACTGAGTTAAAGTGATCACAGGTCTGCTTTGTTGGAGCCTTCAAAGTGTCACATGTGGACTTATTACTACCACTGAAGGCCACGCCCCTCTGGTCATGTGATCATGTGGTTTGTAGGATCGCTCCTCTTCCTCAGAGGATCCACCTGAGCTTCCTCTCCTCCACCTGTTACAGTGAGGGAACATCCTGAAACCTGCATTGTGACCTTTGAACTTCTAACCCCTGAGATTCAATCATACAGTTTGAGCAGGAGCTGAATAACGCGACTGAAAATATTCACACAGCTTAAGTGTGAGAATTTTAAATCAAATCTAAAATGAACCAGGAGCCAATGTAAGAAAATAAAACAGGGCTAATGTGAGCTCTCTCCCCAGAGGCTGTCAGGAGTCTGTTTCATGGAGACGTCACAGACATGATTTGTGGTTTTCCTCAGTCAGAAGCAGAGACTGAGTTGCATAAATGCAGTTTATTCATATTCAGCATGCTGTGGTTTATGTAACAGGAAAATATGACAGTATAAATAAAGACAAAGTGTTCATGTCACTGCCCCAGAAACCCTCTACAGTCTGTTACGGAGGTGCATCAGTCTCATTTAGCTTTACAAGAACAGCAGTTCTTAAACCTGCCACAAGGTGGAGCTCCGACACAAGGGCTGGAAGTATCTCTGCTGTCCACAGTGTGACACACACACACAGACACACTGTTCACAGTCACATAAAGCATTGAAGGAAACACTTGTATGTAAGTTCAAAGTAGAAACAACATGTGCATCAGTGTGTCTAAGTACAATCATCTTAAACATGATATAGTCAAACCCCCGTCCATGTGATGCACAGTCAGAACAGTAGGGGGTGTTTTTTTCTTTAGTCCCTCACAGGGGTCATCACTGCAGTCAGCCAGGGTGACCATCTCCCTGACTGCTCCTGCTGCCCTCCAACATCTCCAGCTTCAACGGACTTTAGTATTATTTTCCCAGCTGTTAATTATCCAAGACATTTCCTGTCATATTTATATATTACACTGACATGTTTTTCACCTTATTTAGCCTCATTTTCAAACTTGTGAAATAAATAAAGCATTTCTTATGTTAAGTAATGATTAATTATGATGTCACAAAGGAATCATCCTATTATCACATCCTGATGAGTTTGATCCTGAAGCAGCTTTTATGTAAACTTGCTGCCTGTTTGACACCCGTCAGAGTCTCTGCAGAGGTTTTAGTTGCAGGCTGACGCTGCGGTGATGTGCTTCCACCTGCTGGCAGCTTCCTGTAACTACACAGTCTGTGTGAACAGCTCCACAGGTGTTCACATGTAGTCCCTGTAGTGTCTACTCCACAGTGGGAGCTTGTGCACTCGTACCTGTGTGCTGGTGTGAAAACTGAGCCAGCTGAGAGCATCAGCGACCATAACCATCCATTTCTTAAACACAGAGGTCTCTGCTGTGGTTTCTCTCACTCACCACCAGGTGAGGATTTCCTGTCATTGACACTCACTGGACCCAAACAGGTAATTATAGTGTAAAAAGCTGTTTGTCTACAAGCTTGTCTCTCACCCTATCATGTGACTTCCTGAGGTCAGATGGCCCGGGGTGTGAGTGGGAAGGGATCTTAGGGGGACACTCCACCAGGGTTAAATCTGGGACTCTTCACCATTTGAGTCCCAGATTTAAGCCCTAGAACTGAAGAAGCTCCTCAGATGAAGGTGAAACGTCTTCAAGCAACTTAAAGAAGTCCAGACGCTTTTCTTTCCAAGCTCCTTCGACTACGATGACCTGGATGATGGAGAACCTTCATGGACATACTGACATAAACTGATCTGTAGAAGAAAATGTAGAAAAATGAGTTATATGATAAAACATGTTTATGATAGTTTAAGATATATTTCATACATCACACTGACTCCACTCTGACATCACTGATCATTAATCAAACAGATCAAACTGATTGATCAGCCATCAGAGGAGTCGGATCAATGGAGCTTCTTCTGTTCCTGATGTTTGATCCTGGACCTGAACCGTCCCTGCAGAGAGAGAACAGCAAACACAGCATGAGGTGTACAGACAGCAGCAGGTTTCAGAGGTGCAGAGAAAGCTGAAGCCGATCAGAGCAGAGGACGGAGGCCACGCCCACACTGATACGTTTTCCTTCTAAAAGCTTCTTTTTCTCTCCGTTTGGCCTCCACACTGAGACGGCGTTTTTGGTCAAGGAAAACTGAGCTTTTTGAAAACAACGACGCATTTTAGTCATATGATGCAGTCATGTGACCAATGAAACTAAGTGGGTGGACTGCATTATACAGCAGTTCTTTTGTTTGCTCTCAGTTTTGACAGATTAAAGATTAATATCAGTTTATACCTGCTGCAGAGCTCCAGATAAAACTTTTCCTCCACATTTGGCAGCGAAGCTTCAAAGAGCCGGAAAGTAAATAAACGTCACATGGAAATGACTTTCTGTGTGAGGCTTCAGTGTTAGTGGAGCCGCTAAAAGTGGTGGATCTAAATCTGCACCTCAAAGTGCGTTCGCATACAAGTAGAAGGGGAGTGAGTGGGTCAGCGCTCAGGGCACAGACACTAAGTTGGCCTTAAACACACCATTTATTTCCATGGAAACAGACACAACCAGAGTTACAGGTTAAATCCCCCTATACAATAAAAAGAGTCTCAACACGCTAAAAACCCTGCAGGCAGAAATAACTCTACACTGTCAACACAAAGGCTAAACAAATGTTTCCATATGCTAAAATTCCCATAATGCCACAGTCCAGCCACACGCGGGCAAATGTTCCTTATCTGAAACAGGAGAGGAATTTCTCTTCCGGGATGGAAACCACGCCGGCCAGAAGAACAAGGGGGCGGGGCTCCTGTCGCAGACCTGTCTCCTCCTGACAGCGTGTCACAGTCCCGCCCCACTCCACACCTGAACACGGCCTCCGTCGTAGCACCGCCAGATGCAGGCAGAGGGACACCCCTGCCCTGCTGTGGATTGCATCGCCTCCCACTATGCTGGCTGCGCGCGTTTCTTTTCCTCCTGCTCGCCTTTCGTGCGTCGCCTTCCCATCTCTGCGCTCACCATCCCCTTTAACAGGTCAGTCTGGCGGCTGATAGGCCGCCTCGGGGAACGCCCCCACCTCCACAGGTGCTACTATTGTCCGCTTAGTCCACAGTGGATTAAAAGAATATTGTGCAACAACACTAAAACACACAATATCAGGATCAAACCTGATATTTAAATAAACAAACATAAATATGACAATAAAATCATGTAGGTAAAACCAACACTATGCACCAATGCACAGTCTGATCAAACTGTGTGACATCAGCATGTTTCAGCTGTGACATCAAAGATCTAATCAAACTAATAATGAATCACTTTGTTTGTGCAGCAGGAAATGTTCAGGAGCTCGTCTCTTCCTTCCAGCTGCTCTGATGGATCAATAAACCTGTGATCATGTTGTAAAGTGAAGGCTGTTTGTTTCTGCACTGTGTGAACTTGACACACACACTGAGTCAGTTTGTGGAGCATCCAGCACACAGTCTGACTGCAGCTCTGCTGGACCTGAGCGATCCCTCTGATCTTCTTCTTTCTAATCCTGTCCATCCTGCTCACCTCCAACCAAACTCTCAGCATCTTCAGCTCTGCACCTGCAGCTCCTCCTGTCTGTGTGCCTCCATCACAGCAGGTCTCACTGCATCTCCTCCTCTTCACTCTTACTGCTCTCCTCCTGTCATAAATCAGCCCTGACCTCCTCCTCATCTCTCCTTGTTTGTACTTTCTCTTCTCTCCAGACTCTCCTCCTCACTCTCACTACAGATCATAACTTTGTCTGCAAACATCAGAGTGTTCATCAGCACTGCAAACGATAAAGGGCTCAGAGCCCCCTCTTTGTGAGCCCACTGCCTGAGCCTGTGAGTATTTAGAAAGTAGAAGGACAGAAACTCCAGGTGTGGACGAGGCTCGTTGCATCAAAAACAGCTGCTGCTGTGATTCCTGCTGAAGGGGCTTCAAATAAGTGTCTGAATACTTCAGGAAATATGATGTTAAAGAAACAATCGTAAAGTTGTGTTTCCAGTTTGTCATTATTAGAAACATTATCAGCCACAGGCTGAATGGATTCAATGGAGCAAACTGATACTGGTCCCACCATGACCTCTGACCTCTGTCCTGATGTGTTCCTGACTCGTTCTTTGGTAACTAGTCTGCAGCGTCCTGTAAAGTGCTGCAGACATGTTGGATGAAGAAGAACAGACAGACTGAGCCTCCACAGTCGGCCATGTCTCACACACTTCCTTTCTTTGGGCCTCAGCATCAGCAACGTGTCTGCGGAGGATGTAGCTTTGAGTGACCACAACTGCGTCTTTGTTGACCTTCACTTGAGGACGTGCCATTGGATAAATGAGTCTATTTGAAACTTCAGAAACAAAACTCAGATCAGAAAATGGGAGAAATCCAAAGTTTTGTTTGACACAATCAGCTGTTGCGTCTCGAGCTGCCTCACCTATAAATGTGGCTCTAAAGCAGACGGCAACAAAAGTCTGATTTTCTGTAGATCACAGAAATCAATGACAACCCCCCCAGAGCGTTCTTGTTGTGCAGCTCACTGCTGCTCTACTTTTACACCTGTGACATTTGATGAGAATCAGCCGTCTGCAGCTCCCTCAGAGATTCTCCCCACAAAGCTTTTTGCCTTGTAAACCTTTTTAACGCTTTTCTTCAGACTGGAGTGTTCCAGCTTTTTCAAACATGCCGTTGTGGAAGCAAAGCTCAGCAAACCCAGCTTAGATCCAACATTACATCAACATTATAGATCAGTTTCTCTTTCAGGTCAAAGCTTGTTGAGAAGCCGCTTGCTGCCCACCTCACAGCCTGCTTGAAGAAACACCACATCTGTGAGCGTTTCCACTCTGGTTTTGGTCAAATGCATCCACTGACACTGCACTACTAACAGTAAGCAGTTATATTGTGATGGCAGCAGATGGTGGAAATCCACAGTCCTGGTCTTGTTGGAGCTCTCCTGCTCTGAACATCTGAAGCTCTCCACCACATGACTGAGCACAACTCAGGGAGGAACATTTACTGAAGCTGCTGCAACATTTCCTGTCAGCACATGATTGTGTGACAGTCAAGGAGCCACCAGAGGACACCTGCTAACAGGGCTGGGTATCCTCACTCATTTCTACAATCCATTCACTTTTAATCGCTGAAGTTTGCCTCAGACAGTCAGAAATATTATCATTCATTTCCATATTTTTATATCTATAAAAGAAAGCTGACACTGTGAGACTTCATCAGAGGTGTGAGCATCACAGCAGAGGCCTTTGTGTCAAAGTCACTGAGGATAAAACAGAAGAACATGAAGCAGATTTTCCTGGCCTGGCTTTTTATAGCAGATGACCTTAAAAATATTCTGCAGTAGAACAAAAACACATGTGAACATGACCTGATGAAGTGAAGCAAAGTTACAGAGGTTTGATTACAGACACAGCTGAGAGTTTTGCATCATTTTACAAAGTTTGTTCAGTTTTGAGCAGCAGAAATGAGACTAAGTCAAAAACACCAACAAACCCAGCGGCCGACAGCGCTGTCAACAACGGTAGACTGGTGGGTAACAACAAGCCAATAATGCAGAAAACAGAGATTTTTAGATGAAACTGATCCTGATGCGTCTTTGTGCAGAATCCGTGTTCCTGCTCTCAGTTACTGTTTCAGCTGTTTGATGGTTGTTGAAACTGTGGGAGCTTTAACCTGAGATTCAGGCGTTTCAGCTAAAATACATTTATATTTAAAAATCGATTCAGGATTTTAATGAATCAATATGACGTTATCCAAGCTAGAATCGATTTCAATCACTAATCAAAACCCACCCCTACCTGCTAACCATCGGCATTATGGGTAGTGCAGTAGGAGACACTCACCTGACTTAAAATAGTGCCGGAAATGAAATAAAAGACCTCCAGAGATGACGAGAACAAGAACCAGGAGAGCCAGGAGAACCAGGAGGACCAGGAGAACCAGGAGAGCCAGCAGAACCAGGAGAGCCAGGAGAACCAGCAGAGCCAGGAGAACCAGGAGAACCAGCAGAACCAGGAGAGCCAGCAGAACCAGGAGAGCCAGGAGAACCAGGAGAACCAGGAGAACCAGCAGAGCCAGGAGAACCAGGAGAACCAGCAGAACCAGGAGAGCCAGCAGAACCAGGAGAGCCAGGAGAACCAGGAGAACCAGGAGAACCAGCAGAGCCAGGAGAACCAGGAGAACCAGCAGAACCAGGAGAGCCAGCAGAACCAGGAGAGCCAGGAGAACCAGGAGAACCACGAGAACCAGGAGAACCAGCAGAGCCAGGAGAACCAGGAGAACCAGCAGAACCAGGAGAGCCAGGAGAACCACGAGAACCAGGAGAACCAGCAGAGCCAGGAGAACCAGGAGAACCAGCAGAACCAGGAGAGCCAGCAGAACCAGGAGAGCCAGGAGAACCAGGAGAACCAGGAGAACCAGCAGAGCCAGGAGAACCAGGAGAACCAGCAGAACCAGGAGAGCCAGCAGAACCAGGAGAGCCAGGAGGACCAGGAGAACCAGGAGAACCAGGAGAACCAGCAGAGCCAGGAGGACCAGGAGAACCAGGAGAACCAGCAGAACCAGCAGAACCAGGAGAGCCCGGAGAACCAGGAGAACCAGGAGAACCAGGAGGACCAGCAGAGCTGTGGCCCAGGATGGAAATGGTTCTGTAGAGAAACACAAATTGGCAGGTGACCTTTGACTGAATGTAATGAATTAAAGAATCTGCTCAGATTTAAAATGGTGAAGCAAGCATGCTTATTGTGACAATATTAAAAGTTCAGTTTGAGTGATTGTGATCGTCTACAGCAGGGTTTTGGTTTGATGTTGACCTTTGACCTGCAGTGGGACATCTCTCAGTCTAAATGATGTGACGGAGCAGGTGTAGGTGGCGCTGTCAGACAGGTGGAGGTTGGTCAGGTTCAGGCTGAGGTCTCCAGTTTCCAGAGCGTCAGTCTTCATGGATGTTCGGCCGCTGTAACGCTGGTTTGGATCTTTCAGTTCGTCTCCTTGAAGCTGGTGGACGGTTGGAGGACTGAGGTCGGAGCGACTCCACACCACTGTGGGGCCGTCCAGTTCAAAAGTGGGAAACTCACAGGGCAGCAGGACAAACAGCTCTCCCTCATACAGCTCCACAGCCGAGGCATGCTGGGAAACTGAGGACACAGACAGAGTGTCACTTTGAGATCAAACGTGGACACAGCTTCAGTTACACAATATCAAATATCTACATATAGAAATAAAATCACTGCAGGTCAAATCAATAAATACAATAAAGAAAGAAATAAGACGTGGTATAAGTGAAAAGTCTGAGTTCAGCTCGTCGGCTCACAGAAACACTGACTTCCTGTTATTAATGAGGCGGCTGTGGGAACAGGTAGGAGGCTCCTGATTGGTTCATAAGGTGTGAATAAATGTGTCATGTAGCAGGAAGCAAAGCCACATCAGGCCTTAGAAGGAATTCATGAAAGTGTGAAGTCTGTCTGCAGTGCAGTGGAGTGATCTCCTCCCTATGAATGAAGTTAGAAGTCTGGAAGTTTAGGAAGCAGCTGCACGTCAGGAAGCACAAATGTGATGAGGAGAAGGCGTGGAGCGCTGTGTCAGGCTCTGCTGTGGAAACCAATCAACTTTTGCATGTTTTGAACTGGAAGAAGAAGCAGGATGTGAACTTTGTAGGTCAAAACAAAGCTCAGGGTCACATTTGATCCAGTACTCGAGTCACGATACTGATGTCCTGACTGCTGATCAGCTGATCGGTCCTTTCATGGTTTATCAGAGGACAAAGAAACTTGATTTAGTTTGGACAATCCACCAATCACAGAGCTCCATCAGAGACCTTACAGTAACTACATTCACCAGCAGAGCTTTGATGGCGCTACTCTCCACGACCACTAGATGTCTCCACACTCTGTGCTGACTCCAATGAATGATCAGAGCTGCTGAGCCTGTTTGCAGACCGAGGAGGAGCTCCTGGTGATCCGTGTGGGACTAAAAAGCTCTGATAACGTCCATCCAGCAGCTGATAACAGGGACATTTGGTGCCATGTCAGAGCTGCACAGTCAATCATCAGTTTGGCTCTTTAGTTTGAAGAGTTCAAAGCAGCAGCAGAGAATCTAAAGTGTGTCACACAGCACCAAGTTTCCTTTGGTCACATATGAAATGTGAGTCAGAGCTTCAGCTACACAACAACAACACACACAGCAGCTGATTGTAACACGAGCTCATCTGAAAGCCACCAAGAAGAATCCAGTGATTTGAAAGTTGCTGCTTTGGATTGTTAGTTTGATCTGAATTAGGATCCAGTGTTTGATGGAAATCTCCTCCTGAAACAATGAATCAGGTTAAAATACTTTAAATCAGTGCAGATGTATAATGTAATTTAACATGTTGATAATGGCTGTATTGGGCTTGTAATGTAAATGTGTCTGATTAAATGTGACATTACTGGTGACGCTGCATAAACCTGATAAAACAGTTCTATTAGTGGGTCTGTGTGATCAGCATCAGTGGGTTAAGGTGAGGCCTTGACTAGTAGAACGTCATGTTGGTGTATGACAACACATGAGCCAACATCAGACTCCGAGCGCTACGATGCTAAAGATCAGAAGATCCAGTGTGACATCATCGTTACCTGGCAACAGCAGCCCTCATCTGACTTTATTGGAGGATATTTACACCAGCAACACTGTTTAGTTTGATATGACGGATCAACAACATGCTGTGATATCCAGTTCATCTGTAATAGATACTGGATCTAATCAGTCAGCAGATATTTGATCAGCTTATTTATAACTATACTAGAAACAAACACAACTGTGTTGGTGATTCATGCAAACTTGCATATCAGCCTTTGAAGGTTTTGTAGTATTGAGAACAAAGAGGTTGTGTTAGGGCTGAAAAGCCCGACTTGTTCTCCTCTGCAGGTCATCAAATGCACCACAGAAGTTTGTATTTGCACAGCCTGTATATGTTTGATGGCTTTATTATTCTCTGTTCAAAGACAATAAATGTGCAAAATGTCTCATGTAGTATCAGCTTCATTTAAAATGACTGCAAACATTTAGAGAACATGTGCTGCTGTTTGTCCTACATTTCAACACTGAATGAACCCTGAAAACGTGATGGCAGGTGGCAGATTGGAGTCCACATGAAATATCGGCTGTATGAAGACTGGAAAATATAGATGATACAAACATGCAGCCAAACATTTGTGGACATGGATAAACTCTCTGATCCAAAAAGCAGGAAGTGACACAGCTAGAAAATGAAAGTGTGGAACAGCTGAAGTCAAATGTAATGCAGAGTTGAATCTGCACTTGGATCCATGTGTGAAAGGTCCACATGTAGGGATCACATGAGTCCTGATGTTTGTCAGTGCAGCTTGATAACTCCATCTACTGTGGGCTACATATACTGGGCTGGTAGCTCCATAGTGTTGCAAAGAAACTATTCAATGTGCAAAGTTTAAAATCAGAGGCTCTTCTAACACAGGAGCCATGTTGAGTTTAGATCACAGCGACCACCGGCAGTCTGAAATGGAATGAAGCCCATTGACAGCCAGCAGGTCTAAACAGGAACGCAGCCATTTGTATGCGTGGCAATGATGTGGCTGCAGCTGACACAGGATTGGTTCAAACTAAACATCATTTCACAGAGTTCACAAATAAACTCACGTTTTTATCTTTGAAGATGATCATAAAGTAGAATTGATGGTCCAGCAGACAACAGCAGGAGGTTTGAGCCCTTCTGATGCAGCAGAAACAGGATTTGGAGGAAGATGTTAATAGATTAGAAAGAATTGTACACTGTGAATCAATGCAAGTCTTTCTAGATAGACAGATCTTTAATAATCCCTCAGGTAGGTTCCTCTGGGACAGTCACAGATAGAGACACCAATTCTGACGTCCTTTGAAAGTTTTCATCACTCGTCATGTACACAGATGTTAATTCTACATATTCCTAGTACTGAACTCTAAATCAATATGAAGAAAATGCTCCTACTAATCTGCATATATGTTGATATCAAATCCTTTTCCAGCACATGGATAAATCTCTATAAATCTTTCAGTCTGATCAGAATGGGCACAGTGTTGTTATTGCAGCACTCCCTGATGTTTGAAAAGCTAAATGTCCATTTTAAAGTGCTCGTGTGTAGGATTGTGTTTCCTTCCTTTGTGCAGTTCTTACAGTAAACATGTTTGAATGTTTCCTGTTCCCCTGATGCTTCTTCCTGTTGGATAAAGTTGGTTTGAATAACATGTTCTTATAGGTTTCAATGAACTTCAAACTGGGATCCACTTACAAAACTGTCTCATTTTATTGGAACGATCCACATTTGCATCCATTCACGGTACATTTGACATCTGAACACGTTTGTACACATGATGAAAGGACAGATGGTGTTTGTGTGTCCTTCTTAAACTTAGTGTGAATGTTTCATCATGTAGAACTACTTAGAACAAAGTCTTTGGGAACATTTGGAGAACACGTTTAGGAAAGTAACATCCTGGTAGAACATTTTCTTAAAGCAAAGCAGAGCTGCAACATGACTGTGAGGATTCACAATAATAAAGTCACAATACTTTATTATTATGAAGACTAAAGTGCACCTTAATGCTGCCAATGAATACACATGTTCTTTGTGAAAGCATGAGCACAGCTGACATGCACCACACTGACCCCACTCGCCCCATTTCTTCATCCACTTCTTGCTCTTGTGCTTGAAATGAGACGCAGACGCAGCAAAAGTCAGAGGCTCTAAAATCCACAAAAAGGGGGCTTGTTAGATCAGGATATTGATGTGATCCATAGAAAACATGGATAATACACCACTTTATTTGAAGACATCTGTAGCACTGCCTCAGGATGTTTCCACAGACTCCTCTGTGCACCTAAAGAAAAGGTCAAAGGTCAGCAGCACATGTAGTTGGGACAATTCTTCATTTACAAACAACAGTCGCACAAACTACACAATTATTTTCCTCCAATTAGGACTTTTCACTTGCAGAAATGGTCCTGTGTGATTTCTAGGCTGTGATATAAAAACTAGTTCCTAATGGCAGCGATTCACTCAGTAAACATGTGTTTCCTTCACCAACCTCACACACAGATCCAATAAGATCAGGAAGTGGGCAGTATAGTACAATATGTCTTATTTTGTACTGTGCTGCCCAAACTAAAGATCTGCTGAAGTGTTGGAAATGATTCAGATGTTTATTTTGGACGATACAGCAGAAGATCAGACATGAAAGTGGAGATAACACAGAAGACCTGCAGCAAAGGGTCAGAGGTCAGACTGGGCCACGTGATTCAACAATGAGCCAATGATCATCAAGTAGTGACTAAAGCAGAGCCCTGACGTTCTGACATTTATCACACAGTTAGAACAAATGTCTGCTGATGACTTCATCTCATGAAATGACTGATAGATGTCAATTCATTGATCAGCTGAGCTGCTGCTGCTGATCTTCATCGTGCACAGAAACATTCAGCTTGTTTCAATCAGTAAATAACTCCCACTACTCTCAGTTTGAACTGTTCCCACTCAAAATGCTGTCAGAACAATGATCATTGTAGAACTTCACAAACATCACGTGTTGTTTTCCACATGTAAGATCAGCAAACATACAGAAACTTCCTGTTGCCACACACGGCCTCTAAAATCTCTTCCACGCTTTCTGTCTGAAGTCCACTCTCTGTGTCGGATCCACAGGAAACAACAAGATCTTATTAACATGGTTTTCAATGTGTCTCCTTCCAAAAAGTCCAACCAATGAACAAATGTGTATATTTGTGGAGGCCGAACAAAAGCATGACACATTTGTCTGTTTCTATAAACTGGTGTCAAACACAAATATGAAGAGTTTCATTGACAGACTCCAAAATGCCCCCGCAGTGAATCAGAGGGAAATCCTACAGTGTGCAGAGAATCTTAATGGCTCCAACATCAACACATCCACAATGTTGGATCCAGTTCTACCTCACAGAGTTACTAAGACACACCCTCTGCCAGCATTACAACAGCTCCACCTGCTTCACCTGCCTCCTCAGCCTCTGTACACCTGAAGAGAAAAGAAAGGCTCTAAAAGCTCAAATCTGCAAAGGATTCATGAAGTTTCATCCAACAATAACATGTTTGCCTTCCACAGTGTGCTGTTAGACACCACTGTACCTCTGCCATTTCAAAAAGAGCAGCTTGGGAACATTTTGGCTCCAAACACTTTGTGTTTAAGTTCCTAATCTTTGTTTTCTTTGTGAACAACATCTGGAGCTTTTGACTCATAGAAACATCATTTTGTTCTTTAGATGACAGCAGATTGGGACTGAATAATCAATCACTATCAAACCAATAAAGATGCTGATTTTACAGGAACTTTGTTGGAGAAGCTGGAAAGACATGAAACTGGTGGAGATCCCAAACCAGTTGATAGTGCTGATTATTCCAAATAAAGCTGTTTTCCATTTGAGATGAAATGACTTTCTGTCCTGATATATAATAAAGATGTTAGTTGTTTTTGAGCCCCTGTATTAAAAGTAGATCCAGTTTAAAGTCAGCTTGAGTTTGATGTCTTTATGTCAAAGCTGCTCATGATGTTGAGCTGCTGATGGAATAAAACAGGTAAAAATCTGCCTCAATATAAAAGCATGTAGTCCAGACTTAAATGTAGCCTATTGTTAGCTGAGGTCCACACACAGTGTTTGACAGTGTAAACTGTGTGAAAGGGCTGCTGGTGGAGCTCACTAGGATGAGCAGGTGACCATGTGCCACGAGGTGGAGAGCAGCTGGCCTGGCTTTGATTCTGACCACGCCCCTTTCTCTCTCCCTCTGCTTTGCTGTCACTTATCTTCACTGCTCTGTCCAATAAAGCTGAAAAAGGCCCCAAATCAAGAAATCTGCTGCAGCCTCTGAAATGTCTTCTGTTTCCTTCCCGACGGCTTTTCACCGTCAGCCCATCAGACAGTCCAGCAGCATTTATGATGATGTCATGATGTTGAAGAGACTGCTATGGTGGCCTCCCATGACCCCCAGCCTCATCTACACTGAGATGCAGACATTTGAAACATTCAGCAGACGACTGAATAATAGTCCAACACAACAGTCTGTGTACAGACACACACTGAGCTTTCATAGAGTCAAAGGAGTCAATCAAACACAGCTGGTTGAGTCATTTCTTGTGTGAGTCTAAAGTGAATCTAGTATTTGAAAGTCCACTTCCTGTATTTGTTGTTGAAGACTTCTTCAGCTTCTTCTCAAGGACATCAGCTGCTTGTTTGGCAGCAGAGGCAGTTAAGAAGCTTCCTGAAAAACACTGAACAGTGAGTTCACTGTGGCATATGACAAATTCAGCTTTCTATGTGCAAATGTGTCTGTGTCAACCTTTCAAATGCTGTTGAATCCAAAACATCAGCGGCTCCTTGGCTGCTCACTTCATGCACTTCTGTCTTTGTGACAGTCCAATGACATCACAGCTGTTTCCACCCCCAGTGTCTCAGGACTGGACACCTTTAAACATGTGGAGGATCAAACAGCCGTCCAGCTAAACATACATGAAACTATCAAAGCTGACAATCATTCCAATAACATCTAATGGTACATATATATAGACACAGGACTACAAGGAAATGGCTCTCAGCATCTGGCTGTGGAACAAATGATCCCTGTTTGTCTTCAAATTGTGTGCATGTTTTAGACGTGTGTCACATGTAGAAACACAAAAATCCCACAATGACACAAAGATGTGTTTGACACATCTGTGCAGCTGTAAGTTGTTTCTAATGATTCATTGAAGCTCTTCTAACATTCTGGAGACAATCAGTCCATGAATCTGTTCACACCACAACAATTTGACTTCAATGTGAACGTTTGCCATTAAATAACCTTCTTCATCCAGCTGACAGCATCCTTCATTCTATGATATGAACAGTTCCTCTGTTGATGACAAACCTCTGACATGATCTGCTTGAGGAGCTTTTCATGTGAAGCTCTCTGAGCTCAGGGCTAAGTTGCTGTGTTTCATCTTTAAGAGCTGCTGCCTCCTCGCCGTTCTCTTCTCCTAATGACACCATTTCTGCTTCAGATCTTTCACTGGCCTAAAACAGATGAAGAGTAGATCTACTGCTGTTCACTGTTTGTGTCAATATGGAGAAATATGAAAGACAAACACAGCACATACAGAGAAATGTAGACAGAATGTGCAGCCAGTGCAGTAAATGGTCTAAATATCAGCTCTTTAGAAATGATCCTGATGAACATGAAACTAACATCCAATGAGAAACACAGCTTCCTTGTTTCATGTCCAATAACAATAATGAAGAGCTAATAAAGAGCTATTCTATTGTAAAATGCTGAGATGATTATTAGACAGAACCAGCGGCTCACCAAAAGCCTGCATTGCAAATCTATATGAAAGTAATCTATGCTCATATATGGCAAAATCCTTTAAGTGTCACTGTGTTTTTCATCTGTGCTCTTGTTGGTTGGACAAGTTTGTAAATGACAAAGAGCTCAGTGGACTTTGCATCCATCAAATCCTGTTAGATGTTTGTTTTCCTTCACAGCTTGTGATGAAGGCTAAAGAACAGAGATATGAACTATTGCCAATATGAATCCTGATGCATGACGTGGCACAGACCCACCAAAGCAACACTCAGCTCACCTCATTCCAGCGCTTGTCTGCTGGAGACCATGAGCCTTGTTAGTCACACATTAGCACCGTGGTAGGAAACAGCCTCCATCATTTCATTAGATCTGAATTTGGACTGTTTCCCTCTGGATGAGAACCAAGTCTGTCAAATCTATTGATCCAACACAAACTATCAAACACATTGGCTCACAGTCAGATTGGCTTTGTATGGATGGTGTAACAGGGGCTGGGAAAGGATGCTGAAAGCTGAATATAATACAGAACAATAACAGGACATATAATCATGTAGAACATGATCTTCAACAGGCACACTTCTATTATTCATGATCACAAAGAACTTGTGCAGCCCTGATATCAGCCCTAATATATGAGTGTGTTTGCCCAAGATTGAAACAGCATCAACATGACAGCTGTAAGAAATCTTCTCTCAGCCTTGTTTGGCAGAAGATCCTGCAACAAAGATTGTAGCTGAAAGATGACGTGTGTAAAGTTGTCTTTGGAGGGTTGAGGCGTTTTTAGACCTTGATAGTTTCAATCCAGTTCTGAAAGACAGAAATAAAACAACATCATTAAGATCAGATCATGGAGCTGTTTCCTGCCTTGTTTCTAGCTTCACATTACAAGACTTTACTACAATAAAGATGCTAACATGTATCTGTAGAACAACATCATTGAATCTATAACAACTGGAGCCAAACCAGTGGCTCTGCTGGGATCACTGGTGAGCCAACACTTCCTTGTTGGATGCAGATTTCAGGGCTTCCTGTTGCTCCTCCGTTATAACTGTTCTCTCTTCTCAACACATGATGACACAAAGGAATCAGCAGTGCGAGATGATGCTGAAGAGAAGCACACATTTCACACATATAACAGAGCAGTCCAGTTACACACACCTCTGCTTGACATTAGGCCTCAAACAAAGACACAAAACACTAACTTGACTCTAAATAGAAGAAAACTGGCAGCTTTTTCTGTTCTGTGCTTATTATATTGACACACATGCTCTTTGTGCAAACACACATCGCACTATAAGGGTAACCTAGCACACAATGATTGGACAGCACAGTGATGATGCTGGGAGATCCTATACGAAGCAACACAGAAACACTGAGAACTTTAAACATTGATTATATGAGATAAGCAGCCGACCCAGTCTAGATAAAGGCGAGCAGCTGGGACCGCTGCTGCACCAAAACAGGTTTCAGTGTTTCCATGTGTGTGTGTGTGTGTCTTTACTTATACTGGTCAATAG